>NW_024352784.1:10008686-10016675 GCF_902729225.1 Pteropus medius
AGCAGAAAGGGTTCATCCCCTAAGTCTAGCCAGACGAGTTCCTTATCTTAGTAGCCAGATGCCTATTCAAACATTCCTGACTCCATTTCACCTGCATGTACTCTGAGGGAGAAGCCATGCTGATTAATCATCAAAATCCTGAACAATAGATATCTTTTCACTGCTTTCCTATTAAACTAAATATGAATCACAATTTGAAACATTCCAGAGGGAAATATCAACAGCTAGAAACCTGATAGAATTGTAAAAATCATGTGTATTGAGTTACAAATTTTGTAAATGCTAAGTCTAAGTCTACAGCCATGGTACCCTGAACAAGCCTAATCCCATCTGATCTTGGAAGCTAAGCAGGGTTGGGCCTGGTTAGTACTTGCATGGGAGACCACGTAGGAAGACCAGGTGTTGTAGGAGTAAAAAATAAAATTAAAAAAAAAAAGAGATTGTAAGCTGACAAGGTCCTTGCAATCTGTGAGGTCAAACAATGGTTGCCTTGCTTAAAAAAAAAAAATAATAATAATAATAATAATGTTAATTCTACTTGTTTCTTCAAGTAGGAAGGTTAATGAAAATGACAGGAGATATCTTTTTAAAACTTAGTCCCATTGTGCATGAACAGTAGGTAGGTCCTCAGTTAATGTCATTGATAGGTTCTTGGAGCTGCAATTAAATGATGTATATTGAAACCAATTTTACCACAAGCTAATTGATATCAACAAGAGTTGAATTCCTACAGCATCTCATCAATGTTATAATGAAATGACATTGAACAAAACAACATTATTCAAAGATCTGCTGTACTCTATACCACTTCCCAGATCCTTCTCTATTTTATGCCTGTGTGAAATCTAGATTCAGATCTACTGCTGTCTAGTCCTTCTACTGTGGACACCACCTGGGAATCTATTCCAGAGTGGGAATAAAAATAAAAAATAATAAGGACATATGAAGAATTAGGAAGATTTATTTTCTACAGTGGTTCAAAATGTGGTTCTGAGGCCAGCAACATCAACATATTCTGAAACTTATTAGAAATGGAAATTACCAGGCTCCACCACAGACCTGCTAACTCAAACTCTGAAGATGGAATCCAGTGATCAGTGTTTTAACAAGTCTACCAGGTTATTTTGAATGCTTAAAGTTTGACAACTATGTGTAGTGGATCCAGGTGAGAAAAAATTTAAAAACAAAACAAACAAAAACCTTTATCTCTCAGAAATATGGATTTCAAGATTGATTCCATCAAACAAGAAGTAAAGACAGTAGGTGTCAATAATGGATGGTTGAAAGAACCCTACTTCTAGAATCAGAAAAAAAAATAGAATTAAAACATGACTTTAACCCTGTCTGATTTTTCTCAACCTTTTTCTGATTTTGATCTCACTGTCTGTGAAATAGAGATAATAATATCTCCTTCATTACATATTAAATCAAATACCTAAAAGATCTAGTATAGCACTGGGTACACAATATTTACTTAATTTATTTTAGTGTTTGCCAAAGATACGGAAAGTAACTTCAACTCAAGAGCAGTACAGACTGCCTGTTTCAGCGGTAGATAGAAGTTTGTGAAAAATGAAGATGGTAAAATAAAAGTAGCAAAAAGATAGGCATTGATGAGTTTGCTGAATCATTATCACTTAGGCTGTTTTTTCACACACTGTAGTGGAGAAACAGTAATAGGAATATCTATGCAGGGAAGACTAGTCATTCATTTGACTGAAATTAGGGCTTCATTCATTTTCCATTACTGGATATGTGACCTTAGGGAAATCACTTAACCTCCAGGGTCTTGTTTTTTTCATCTTTATTATTAAAAAGGTGGTCATAAAATCAAATACCTTGTAGGATTGTGGTCAGAATAAAATAAATTAATACACATAAAAAATTAGATAAGAATCCAAACAGCATAGGCCCTTAATAAATGTAGGTTATGGGCATCTCCTGCCACATAGGCAGAATTCACTTCAAAGGCTTTTCTTGACTTCCCACCATCTGTGTGATTGAGTCCAGAACATTATCCTTGCAGACCTCTAGAATGGTATTTCTCAGTCTTTAATATGAACAGGATCACTTGGGTGTTCTGAAAATGCAAATTCCAATTCAGTAAATCTAGGTAGGGGGTTTTGCATTTCTAACAAATGCAATGATGCCAGTGATGCTTGTCCACGAACGACAATTTCAATGCAAAACTACAATCTTATTTCAACTTTAGAATGTAGTCCATTATAAGTTCTTTAAAATATGGTATGGAAAAGAATGACTAATTTTGCTCACTTGGAGATCAAGCAAGCTTTTAAATAAGTATTGCTTATAAGAAAAGACAAGCTATAAGACCAGAGAAAATGTAAGAGTATTCTGTGTTATGACTTTGATGTCAAGGACACAGAGTTTAAATTTGATCTAGACAGCGGCAGGAGACCAGAGCAATGATTGAGAAGCAGAATTGATAGAGTTTCAGGGCAGAGAAGAAGGCTTTTACTAACTGCTGTGCTGGGAGCTCCACCACAGAGATGGGGGAAATATAATTCATGGGCATGGAATTATAGTAGCAGGAAGCAATTTTTACAGATTTCTACACATCTTATATTAAATTGTGGTAGAACATTATTGCAAAACATGTTGTTTGGGCAGAATTCAATTTATTTTATTATTACATTTTACTTTAATTTTAGGAATAGTATTTATCTCATAGAGTTATAAAAGATGAAATGAATTAATAAACATAGAGGATATAAAGTGTTTAGACTAGCACAGTACCTGATGTACAGTATTGTTAGTTAATATTAGCTATTATTACTACTGAAAGATATTGTCTTAGAGGAAATGTTTATTATAAGAAAAAATAAAACAGAAATTCTATGTGTCATGTATTTTCAAACTTACAGAAACTTTAATAAATAAAAAAGGTAAAACACATTGTTCAAAGCCATATAATTTGTATGGACATAGCTGTATTAGAACTCAATCTGTCTAGACCCAAAGGTCTAATTTTTCCACAATCACATGCTTAATGTTTAAGGTAAATAGCAAATCATTAGTTTTTTCCATCTATAAAATGAATGCAAAATATTTTAGAAACCAGGTTATCATTTAGGTGATCAAGGTATAACTGCATATTGAAAAATTTATAGATATAAATTATGATCAAGTTAGCAGATCATTTACACCTATCTTCAGCTACGCACCTATTCTCAACAACTGCAATAAGTAGTTGTTTTTAAATTAATTTTACTACCTATTATATTAACATCAATAAGCTAAAAAGAGGAAAAACACATTTATTAACGCTTGAATTTTCAACTCACACAACAATTATTCTAAGAATAAAGCCACCGCAAACAGTACACTTTAGGTATATTAGTCTTTCAATTTCTTCAAGATGCCATATGAGTCTCAACTTAGGATCTCTTTAAACATTTCCTTGGCTGAAAGACTTTATCCCTGAGTCTTGACTTGGCTAACTCCTTTTTATCATTTAGATGTCAGATAAAATGTTGTCTCTTCAGAGAGAACTTCCTGACCATTAATCTTAATTATCTCTCTCTCTATACCCACCTCTACACGTTCAGTAACTCTGTATCATGTACACCATTTTAATCTTTTGGAATACTCATCACTATCTAAAGTCTTGACAATATGTTTTTCTTTGATTAGTGGACATTTCTTTTCAAGGAGAGTGTCAGAGTGTAAGCATCTTGAGATCAAGAACTTCCCTTCCCTGCTGAGTTTGGGCTGCAGTCTCTGCACCTGCATCTAGCACAGAGTAGACACCTAATAATTATCTCTTTAATAAGTAAATAAATAAGATATAGTCCCTGTCATCATGAACCTTGAAACACGAAAATATTAACAACTCGTAGATACACTTAGAATAGTTTTAAAAAGTTATTCTTCGTCAGGGTAGAAAAGGCCCTTGATCCAAAATTAGCATCAGTTAGACCTATATTTTATAGTACTTTTAGATTTGCAGTGATATTTCTACTATATAGCTTTTGGCATTGTGAAAATAAGTAAAGAAAACCTCATTTAAAGTCAGAGTCAGGAAGCCCTGAAGTGAGAATTTTCATGCACTACTCCTCACCTCATCTTGCAGACTCCAAAAGGAAGAAGCATACTCTTAGATGTCTGGAAAGGAAGAAGCTTATTTTACCACTTCAGAGGAGGAAGGAAAACTTTCTCCTTGCCCACCAACAGATCCAGCCAATGAGAAACCTCCATAACTCAGCCAATGGGAAGCCACTACACTTTGAACTCCCAGTTGATGGATATTTAGTTTATAACAGCTCCTCCTAACTATCCTTTTTCCCTATAAAGTAACAGTTTCTCTCCTTTGTTCTTCAGGCTCGCCTATGGTTTGTCATAACTAGCCTATCCTGAATTGCAATTCTATGTTCTTTCTGAACCAACCCATTTTGTTTGTAAAATAAGTGGCTGTTTTTATTTTATCTTATTTTGACAGCATGTAAGAAAAAAGTGAGGAAAAGACCTATAATTAATGGCTGTGAGCAAGTCAACATGCATAGATTTTGCTGAGTGTAAGTCCATAATTCTGAACACAGAAATTCCATGTTTAATGCCATACACCCCTCTTAGTAACAAGTGAACTTGGGCGTAATGTTAGAGCAGTAATTTATCACTTAAGTAGTGAGTGAAATAGAATCAATATTAAACTAAATACAATAAATATGCATTTTTTTATTTTATTATATATTAAGCAATACCACTATATATAAACTTTAGTTAATAGGATTTCTAAATGCTGTAATCAAACTATTTGTCATATGCATAGACCTAATGGTTTCTCTAAGTTATCAGAAAAAGAGAGGTATTTGTTAGGAATAGAAAAGTGACTTATTGGAGAAAAAAATTCAGTTTGGTATTGCTATGGTCCTATATATACTATAGTCATAGTTCCTGAACCTCGTATCTAGGAAATACTCAAGGTAAAGTCAAAGGATATATAGCATTTTCAGTTTTCTTTGTGAAAGGGAAAAAAATATCTTATCAGAAGTTTAATTCTTAGCACTGCCTTTTTCACACCAAAGTATTTCATTTTTTGAGAGCAATGAAATTGTATCATGCTATATATATATAAGAATAAACTGTGAAAACACAATCTGCAGAGGTGAAGTAGTATAAAAATGGTCTTTCTATAAATTTTCTGTGATTTAAAGTAAAGATGTTAAAGCAGGCTTAATTTTAATACCTATAGCATACACATACTAAGCAATTAATAACTGCCCATGAAATTAATAGTTTTTAGTGTTTTAGTGTTCATTTTTAATTTTCATATTTATTTTTGATATTAAAATCTAAATCACCTCTTTTCTTCTTGCTCCTTCAGAATGTTTCTTTGGGTTGATGATTCTGACTTTCCTATTAGGTCCTTTATCTTATGTTCTTGTTTTCTTTGTTAGTTATCAGTAAAGAAATGTAGTGTTCTATGTAATATCCACCTCAGTTTCCAAACATCTGCTGGATCCCAATTTTGTTCAGATAAAGATTTTGTACAAGGTTCTAGGAGGGTGCTGAAATGAACAAAATATGGTCCTATGCTACGAAAGACATACACATTGCTATGAGAATAATGTAAAGAGATGAAAAGATAATTCACCCAAGAAGTAACATTTGGGATATGTTTTCAGAAGAGTGGGAGGAATTTTGACAGGTGAAGGGAGGGGTTTGGAGATAATGGCTAATGACAAATCAGCTAAATTATAGAATACAGGCAGAAAAATTGATAATAAAATCAGGACTTTTTGAGAAAGTAATATAGGGATATGATGTGGAACACAAAGCTGAATTTCAAGTTTGTGGAAGTATAATAAATAAGAACTAAGATTTTTTTCTTCAAACAATGCCCATTAAATTTTGGAGCTGGGGAATTGCAGAATTAAATATTTTCTTGATATTATCTTCTATTCCTTTTCTTGTAAATCATTATTCTCTAAATTGCCTCATTATAATATTTCTTTCATCTTAGACATTCTTAATATATTTTGAATCCTTTCTCTTTTCATCACTACATACCAGTTTCCGAATGTCTTAACTGGATTTACAAAAATATCTCCTATAAACATTCTTTCTTACTTCCCATCCTTTCACTATGCCACAGTCAATAACATTTGTAAAATACAAACTTTCTATGTCACTTCCCTGCTTTGAGAATGTTCACAAGTTTCCCAATTTCCTTAAGACTCTTGAGCATGATTTATGAGCCCTCAAGTCTAACTCTTTATCCTCTCCAGTATTTATCTCTTCTGTATAGATCTCTCCATCACTCACTTCTAAGCTTTTGCCTATCCTCTTCTAAAATTAATTTTCCTCTCCCCACTCATCTTTAGATCTCAGTCCTCCAGGAAGCATTCTTCACTCTTTATGTTAAGCATCCCCTTCTCTGTGCCCCAGGTACCCTCTGTTTAACATACTGAATTACAACAGGTATTTACATGGTTATAAGCCCCACACAAAACTCTATACTATGTGAAGCTGTGCCATGATTATCTTGCTCATTCTTATACTTCCAGGCCTCAGTTCATTGCCTAGAAAATAGCAGGTACTGAACATATATGCAGGAGCTGAATGCACAGAGAAAACAATGAGTGATGTGTAAACTTAATGAATGAGAAAAGAATAAAAGAAAGATAAGCTTTTCTAACTAATTTCTGTGTTACTCAAGTTAAAATTTTTAGATATTGTAAATTAACGAAAAAATAAATAAACAATAATCTTAATAATTACTATTTATTGAACTACAAACATCTGACAAATCAATGTATATAGCATTTTATCCTGCACTTAGTGTAACGCTTGGCACCAATCTATATATTTCTTAATTAACTAAATGTTATCCTCATAAAATCCCAGAAATGCAGTTATTATTATGTTTTCTCATTTTATACATAAGGAAAATAATAGTTAATGAAGAAAAGTAATTTCTCTAAGATCACACAGTAGCGCTACTTGATTCTAAACATTGAATTTTCAATTATGTCAAAGTTTTCTAAATTTTTAAAAAATATTAGAATCCTTCTTTTCTCTCCCACAATAAACCTTATATACGACTTCAATATCTGAGGCTTCTGAAAATGCACCAACTCTGGGATGGGACAATCTCTTCCTACACACCCTTGTACAATTTGGTCCCAGAGTAATCTCTAGGGATGCTTACAAATTTATAGAGGGCATTTAGTACCTCACTGGCCCACTCCTTGCTCTCTGTATTATATGAGTAAGTTCTCATAGCAGCAATATTAAATATTTTGATACCTTGCTAGAATATTTGCAATCTAATACAATATATTTGCCTTGGTCTAATAGGGTACCAAGTTATTAAATCAAAAAGTAGATATAAGGAGATTACTGGCTAAGAGCACTGCCCAGCACTTCTGAAGTTTAACATTTAATACTCTCTAGGCATGGGAAAGTTAGAATTTAGAAGTAGAAGTTAAAACCAGGTTGGTGGTCTCTAGGAGTTAATGATGTGGTAAAGTTGGGGCTCTGCATCTAGTTACTAAATTAGCACTATGCAGAGGTAGATTACGGTTCTGAGGTGAACTTACTTTCTTCCTACTCTAGGCTGCTTTTCCTACATGACAAGAGAAAAGTCTTAAGAAACTGATAGATCTAAATTCATAACTTAATCTTGATACCCCCAAAAAGTAGAGCTTACTTAGACTATATCTCTTACATAGGTGTTTATTTTGGGAAGTGGCCTCAAGAACAGGAATGGACTGAGTGAAAGAGGGAATGAGAGCAAGTCAAATAAAATGTCTGCATTTTATTTATTAAAAAGTTATTGGATATTCTCTGGACAGGAATGCTATCTTGAAACTTCATAGAATCCTAGGCCATAGCCTTTAATTGGAATTCAATTAATACTTGATTCAAAACTAATTAAATAAGTGATGTCTTCTTTTGATTTCCAAGAAGAAAAAATGATAGATTAGACAGGAAAGAAGGAAGGAAGGAAGGAAGGAAGGAAGGAAG
>NW_024352784.1:10016750-10132308 GCF_902729225.1 Pteropus medius
AAGGAAGGAAGGAAGGAAGGGAAAGAGAAAAAGAAACTCAAAGGAAAAACTGGAGATTTTAGTTCTTTTCTTTGCAGGACTTCACAATCTATTTGAACTCAGCCTTTTAACAAGAATTAAATCTAGTGAAAATTTAATGGCAAAAGTGGGCCTAATTCTGGCATTTGTTTATAATGGGATACTGTGAATAATCACGTCCACTCATAGAATGATTTGTGCCCACATGTTCCATATTACATGTGGGAGTCGATTCCATTTTTCTTAACTAGAAGAAGCTACCTGTGAAAAAGAATAGAAGGCTTAGACTGGGTAAATTATCTTTTGCCTGCTTCTTCACCTGGCAAAAATGCAGGAAGTAGCAATTCTGTGTAATGCATTATAAACAGTCAAGTCTGCCTTTTGGAAAACCATGCTTCTAATGAGCATTTGCAGATATCTGTTAAAACCAAAGGGATAAATTATACCTTGTATGTACATAATAAACTAAGCAGTTTGGTGTGAGAATTTAGGACAGTCTTCCAGTGAATATAATGTTTTGGCCAATTTGAGAGAGATTTAGAAAATCATCAGGTATATCTTAGGAGATTTTAATTGAATGAAGAATTATGAAGGAAATGGGAGAGTAAGGGTTGTATCCATCTTGCAATTCTCCTTTCTGAAGGGTAAACTCAGATAATGAAGCACAAATTCTGGACTTAGAACTTGGCTCCACTTCACTCTGTTCTTGGGTAAGACTCAGATCCCTCTTCTGTGAACCAAGGGGTGTGTGTCCTTGTCATAGAATACTAGGATACTCTAGCACTAGAAGACTACTTACAGACCATCAGATCCAGTTATTCCAAATTTGAAGGTCTTTAGCAGCCAAACAGATAGAATAAAAAAATTCAGAGGTTAAGCATAAGACTATTCAGGATTCTGGTATCTGCAGATCAAATTTTCTTCCTGGACAGGTAGTTTGAGTTCAATAATTCTAATATTATCCAGTAGTAATAAAAACATAAGGTTTGAAATATACAAGACTTGAGTGAATCTCATTTGGATTTTAACAGTTAATCTACTAGTATATGGTATATGTGTGTGTGTGTGTGTGTGTGTGTATTTAAACTATCTACTAGTTTATTTATATATATATAAATATAAATAAATATAAATATAAATATATATGTATTTATATATATATATAATCTCCAGCATCTGACAAGTGATTGAACTGACTTTAGAAACCAAATCCATGCTAATTCCAGCACAAACATTGCTCATGGTTGTGTCACAATGATCTTAGGCTAGGAGATAAATTAACTGAAGCCGACTTGTGACAAGTTCAGGCTTTGAACTCAAGAGTGCTGGCTTTTCAGATTATTTCTGCTCCTTCCTATCTGGGATATTATTTAATGTTTGTGAGCTCCAGTTTCTAAATTTATAAAACTGAGCTCTAAGTCACCAACTTTAAGGTGCCAAGTCTGTCTCTCAGTCTTCAGTGTATTTGATTTATCAGGAACACTTGATAGAGCTGATCTCTTCCATCTTACTTAAGCACTTTCTTCATTTATCTTCTGGGAAAGTTTTCTCCTGGTCTCTTCCTAACTCATGTGAGGGTTAAATGAAGCAATATATATATAGCACTTCACATAATCCTTGAAACTTAATAAATGATCAGTAAACAGAAGCTTCTATCATCATCATCGCCATCATCACCATCACCATTATTCTCTAGATTCCTTTTCCAGGCAGAATTACAGTCTCTATTGTCTATACTATATTTTAGAAGCTGAGGATACAACAGTAAGAAAAAAAGACAAAAATTCTTGGCCTCAGAGAACTCACTTTTTAGTGGGAAAGATCATGTGCTAAACAATAAATGAGTAACTAGCTAAGTAAGTAAGTAAGTAAATAAATAAATAAATATATTTATTTATTTATAGGTAAAAGGTATAAGGTCGGGTGACATTCTAAATAGAGATCTCTCAAAAACCTAATATTTTCTTAAAATTTAAAAAGATTTGAGAGTATGAATCATTTGGATTTCTGCAGGAAGCACATTCTAGACAGAGTGAACAAGCACAAAAGCCCTGGGACAAGGTGTCCCAGGAAGAGGTAAGAGCATATTGAACTAAGGGGAGGGTAGTAAAAAATGACAAATGAGAGTTTGTAAGTCATTGTTGGGAACCTGGCTTGGTTCCTTTGTGTGAGATAGGAAGTCAATGGAAGGTTTTATGTAGAAGTGTAACAAAATCATTCTGGCTGCTGTGCAGAAAACAAATTGTAGGTAGCCATTGATAAAAGAAAGAAAACCAGTTACTTCACTATCAAAGTAATACATGAGAAATGATGGTTGATTTGAACAATAGTAGTAGCTATGAAAGTAGTTAGAATAGGTTACCTTTGGGATGTGTTTTGAAAATAAAATTGACAAAATTTACTGAAGTAATGAATGTGAGATTTAAGAAAAAGATAATATTTCGTATAGCTTCAAGATTCTTGATCTGAGTAACTGGTACAACAGAGTTCCATTCGTTGAATCTATGGCAAGAGACTTTTGAAGGAATATTCGTGTCTATTTGGGACATGTTAAAGCAGAGCCCATTAAAGATCCAGATAGAAAAATCAACTAGGCAGTTGCATATGTGTGTCTGGAGATTAACAAAGAGATTCAGGATAAAAATGCATATTTTAGAGTTTTCACTGATTCAATGGTCTATAAATCCATAGACCAGATTAGATCACAGACACTGAGGGCAGAGGGGAAAAGCAGTCTAGGAACTGAGTTCTAGGGCAGTCTCATATCTTAAGGACAAGAAAATGAGGAGTGACAACAAAAGTGCTTCAGCGTGAAGAATTAAACAGCTGTCTCAAATGCTCCTTTAGGTCAAATAAACTGAAGACTGAGGCATGAATTTGGTGCCTTAAATTTAGATTGTTACCCCTGTTCTATTACTTTATCTTATTTTAAACTGTTCTTAGTAGTAATCAAACAATTGTTTTTATAGAAAGTTAAAATAATTTTGGTCAGTTCTCTCCATAATCCTGTGAAGGCTCTGAAATCACAATGGTTTTTAAAATAATTAACATATTATATTGTATTGAGTATTCTCACTGAGGAACAAAGCTTATATATCCATTTCATCAAATTTCATTGTTTTATGTTTCCTAATATTTTATAATCTTATTTATATAAGTCTCATTTCTTTCCCTTTACATTCATTCCCAAATATTTTACAGACTTTTCCATAATTGTATATAGAATTTATTTATTTTTTTTGCATTTATAACTAATACTGCTGGCATGATGAAATATTGATTTTTATATATTTATTTGTATTGTAGATAGTTAATACATTATCTTATTTTACTGATATTTGGTATTGGGCTATTGAAAAACAAAAATAGATCAAAGCTAGGCTCCTCACTAGCTAAGTTAATTTATACAAGGCATGTCAGATTTATAAATTTTAGCTTTCTCCACTAAAAATAGGGATAATACAATCTACTTTCCCCAATTAATGGTTAGTAAATTTACTCATATACATTTCTTCCTCTCTTTGTCTTCTCATTTTGTTATGATTTCTATAGCTTAATTGTCACCAACATTTTGAAGCTTAAGTCAGATGTTCTCTTAGCTGTGGCCTTTACTATAAAATGTTGGAAATTTACGGAAATGAGAGTTATGAAGCTTTTCTTCAGAAACTTAAATTCAAATCCCTTAGTATGACATTCACAGTAGTTTTGCTTATTTTGTTTTTATTTTTTGCTCCCAAATGACTTTTCTGGCTCAGTCTTCTATAATTATCACTCAAGATGTTCTAAATGTGAATATCATTCCCACACCAGAAAACCCAGACTGCACTAGTCCCTCTGCCTGAGATGTCCTGCCTTCTCTTTCTTTCCCTTCCTGACTAAACCACTCTAATTTCTTTTATTGCTGTTAAAAAAAAAACAGAAACATTAAATCTAGATATTGAAGAAAGAAGCATGCATGAATAATATAGGAACTCAAAAATGTTTACAGAGAAAAGATATGTCTTTCCTTGTTAAATAGGTAACTGATATCTTTATCATTTATCTACTCACTTAGAAAAATCTAATCCCCCCCAAAGGGTTTTTCACACTTACAAAGAAATTAAAACTTTAAATATAGTCAGATACAAAGTAAATCAAATGAATAAAGTTAAAATTTAAGATTTAAATTTCAACTCCCCTTAATGTTATAGTAAGTTCCGTTTGCCCACATTTGTTTTTCTAATTCTCCATTCTTCTACTCAATGAACGTTCAGATTAAATTCGCTCTATAGCTACATTAATATAAATTTACTGGGATGACTCTGCGAATATTTTACTTTGAGGTCACAGTCATTCATTTTGTTTGAATGATGTCACCAAAGTCAATGAAATTGATGTAAGCAATTTCACTGGACATCGTTTAATATTGTTTGATGAATGCAATGACTTTCATCATGAAAAATAATTTTATATTTAATAACATGGAGAATGGTATTTATTTTGCAAATAAAGGCCCAACAGAACATTTTATGGGTTTTTATTCCACCTAGTAATTTCAGCTCAGTCCAGTTCATATGGTTTCTAGGCACGAATTCCTCAAATGGAATAAAGGTTTAGGAACTTACGCTGTACTTTTCACTTTTCTAAGGTGAGGACACGGTGAATGTCCTTTCATTTGTTAGACTAAAACTTATATTTAAGTGATAATATTCTTATCACTTAAAACATAATTTTATATGCAAAGCTTTCACATATATCATTTGAATTATACAACAATTAAGTAGAGCAGAAGGGCATAATTTGTTGTTGTTGTTGTTATATCAATATGAAAATTGATCTCAGAAATATCAAGAGACTTGTCCAACTCTCAGAATTTGATAGCAATATATATTCAATTCTTTATTTTAACTCAAAGTCGGTAGTCTATATTCAATAGATTAATTGGTTTCTCTTTTCTCCTGTGACAATGTAGGCTATTAATAATTATAAATTATTGTTTGCAATGAAAGTGTGGGGCTACTCACAAATAGTTGAAACCCTAAATCATAAACCTATATCTTCTAAGCAACTACAGTACATTCAAAATTTGAACATGAAATAATAAGGAGTTGATGTTAATGGGAAATCAAAGGAGCAATGTTGAATCAGAAACAAGATAAAGAGTTCTAGTATTTAGTTTAACTGACACATTTTCTTTATTTCTATAAGTTCATAACAATCTACTTGAAAGGCCACATATCTCTGATGCTAAATGGTGACAATTGTATAATGGCTTTTTTTGTGGTTTTGATCTAAACTAGTGGTTCTCAATCTTTTGAACTCAGTACATCTTTACAGATTTGAAATCATTGAGGATCCCGGGGTATGGTTTATATTTATTTATATTTAACATATTTTAATTTAAAACCTATATATTTATAAAATAATGATTTTAAAATAATTTAACATAATATATAATTACATGTTTATATAAATACCATGTTTTTTGAAAAATAATTTTCTATTTCTAAAAGATAAATTTAATATGGTGAGTGGCTTTTATATTTTTGCAAAATTTTTAATATATATCTTCAAAAAATAGATAAATTCTCATATCTGCTTCCATATTTAACCTTCTGCAATATCACATGTCATGCAGCCCCTGGAAAACTTTCATTGTGCACTCATGAGAGAATAAGAGTGAAAAACACAAATTTTATCTCAGTATTATCACGAAAATAGTTTTGAAGCTCAAGGATCCCCTGAAATGACCAGGGATCCCAAGACACACTTTCAGAAATGTTTTTCAAAATCAGTAGTCTATCCTTATCATTCTATTTATCCAGAAAAGTGGGTTTAATTGCCCTCTGACAGGATTGCAGTGTTTCATATCTAACATCTAAAACTCAGTGAAGCAATTCATGAAACATAAATAGGGATAAGTCGAGGTGCCTAAAATATGAATTATTTTGGGTTATGTCAGAAAAACAGTTTTCATTAGGTAAATATGGTCTTGTTTTAAATAATTATAGAATGTGGGATATATCATGAGAACTGGAAAACGGATAGATTTTGGAGACTTAAAGATGCATCGAGACCTAGAGAAACAATTGTAAATTAGTTTTTGTTCTTAGTTTTAGATTTTGTTTTTGTTTTCGGTTAGGCTTTGAATGACAGTTAATCCTGTGTTTCAGTCAACACAATCAAATCATTTTTCTAAGATTCTCGAAATAAGAATGTATTCTATGTGGTAACTTAAGGATATGAAAAACTGAAGGGGATTCTAGAGCCTGTAAGAATTATTTAAAAATTGTACATTGGACATGGGCCAGAAGTACTGGCTGAAGTTGAACACACATATACATCAATGTACATTTTTCATTTCTTTTTTTCAAATAAGGGTACATGTTGACACAATACTGCCTGCTGGCATTACTACCATAAAAAGAAATACAGTATTAAAGTAATAATACATTTGACCTCCTTGGTTAATATTCAAAGTGATGGTCAAGAAGGTTATAAGCAAACATCAGCTTTCTTTCACACCTCTTAGCTCATTCTGCAAATTAATAACATTATCTTGGGAGCATTCAAGACCCCGGATAATGAATGTTAACAGCAGTTCCTGTTGGCTGCACCTGAGGATGCATTTATTTTTCTCATTATCTTACATACCGTCTTTTAGCTATTGTCTGTCACTGCTGCTCACTCAGGAAGCCACAGAAAGTGCTAAAGATGTCAAGAAGCAATAAGCCTCATTTATTTTTATGGCCTTCATCAGCATTTTTTTCTTCTCTCTCTCTCACACACACTTTTTTTTTTTTTAACTTAAAGGCTTATAATAGAATCTGCTGATTAGAATCAGAACCATATCTAAGTATAGATAGGAAAGACCTTTTTCTGAAGGTGATGGGCTATATAGAAAGGGCACTTTACCCATATGATACCTCTGGCAGATATTGAATCTAAAGTCATTAATGGGTATTTCTTATTTCCTTTCTGGCTATATTCTAGACATTTTATAATTGATTATAATTAATAATATTATGAGAGTAAGTAAATAAAAGACTTGGATGAATAAAAGATAATTTTATTTCTTTGCGGATTAAATATTGACAGCAGGAATATGGAGGAAAGTGCTACATGCAGATGACTAGAAAGCAAAATTTTCTATATCTCTTTAGCTATTAAATGGCTCTCCTTGATTTTCATTTATCATTAGAAAAAGTAAGTGAATACAAAAGATTATAAAGAAATATACTATAAGATAAAATATAATTTCATGTTGGAGTAAAAACCTCTCTGAGCTTGTTTGTGAATAAATTTAGATATATAGCCTATGGGACTGAGAGGAACTTATATTTCAAGGAAATTCTTTCCTGTAATAACAGAACATGCAGCTGGGATAAACAGAACCTGGGATAAACTTTAGAATTCATTTTCTGAAGAAAAAACAAATTCGGATATGGATAAAAGTTGACACTTGCTTGTCAATCAAATGAGCTAAATGGACAATGGGAGGTAAGATGCTAACCTCAAAATAATAGCTAGGTTATAATAGCAAATCATTTAGATTATCGGTGTGGGCAGAAAAATGACAAACTTTGAAGAATATCCCAGGTATGTTCAAAGTTTAGGATTAGCAATCTTTTAGGAAGGAATGATGTTGAAGGTGGGCTTAAAGTATGTATATAACACTTTATTTAAAACCAAGAAAACATCAACTGTTTATATCAAAGCAAGTAGGCACTGATAAGTGTTATTAACTACACATTACATTCACTTTCTTATATTATTATGTGTCAGTTTGAACTCAGAAAATGAATAGGCAAGATCCTGGTGCTTCGAGGTTATTATGGGGTTGTTTGATATTTCTGATGGAGATGAAAAAGAGGTCGTAGGAGCTGTGGGGGAGGGAGGCAGGTGTTATTGAGAAAAATAAGAACTGACCAAAATAGAATATTGATGACTTTTGTTAAAAATCCATACCTCTCCCCTTGTTGGGGACAGTTTCAAAACTCAATCTGTACTACTGCCATCTTCCTAATTCTCTGCTGTGATCTGGCTAGTTGGTCCTTGCTTTGGTTAGCTGTTTTTACACATTGTCAAATTAGCCTGGGCTGCCCTTAATAGCAATGGTCAGCTAAGGCTGAATTGTATTGCCCTTTGATCCATTGTGTTCTGAATCATGCTGTCCTTGATATAAGAGTCCCCAGTGCCAGGTATGGTAAAAAGAGTAGAGAGTTAAATAATGTAAAGAAGTCAGCAGGATTTAAGGGCTTCCAAAACCAAAAGAAAGGCTTCAAAGAGCCATTTTTATAAAAATATATTGTAAATAAAACATTCTAAAAAGTCATGGAAGAATTACAGGAGAAGAGTTTTCATTCTAGTTCATACTTACATCTTTTCTCTGTACAAGTCCCATCAAAACGTACTTGCAGATTACAACTCTAAGATCTTAAGGGCAAACAGAGAGGGTCAAAACAAAGACAATAGGAAAGGAATGTCTTAAAAAAAATTAATTGTACAACTTTTCAAACAGGTTTTACTTCATAAGACCTCAACGTACATCATAAAGAGGGGTGTTAGGAAAGAGTCACTATCAATTACCTTTCTTCATACTGTTTACAGACCTCAGTGAGGTTTAAAATCCATAGTAGTTCAGAATTTCGATGCCAGTTCTTAGAGTAAATGTTAGGAATATTTTTATGGTTTTAGAACCATATTGTTGGTATTATAATCAACTATTCACTTTGGTAGATAAGAAAAGAAACTAAATGGAAAGAACTAAGAAAAACAACTAGCCTACTATATATATATATATATATATATATATATATATATATATATATATATATATATATATATATCAATCACTATGGCAGTTTTGCATAATACACAACTGGCTTATGAGAAAAGTATTGCTTTTAAAAATAAAAATACAGACAGTGACATTGAAAACTTTAAAATTTAAATGAGGATAGAGATATATTTGTAAAGTGTAAAGAAATATTTAGTATGAATTGTATTTGAGGCTATAACAAATTTTATAAGAGAATTAAATGGAGACTTTGTGTAAGTGGTAGCATAGAGATATTTATTCATTCAACAGATATTTATCTAGTGTCTTCTGTGTGTCTAATGTCTTTAGTTATGGAGATAGAGAAGGATCTTGATGGACAATGTTCTTGATGCTGTGACTGTAAAGGAGCTTCTATCTCCATGTTATTGAGGGCCTAGAAACATCACTTTATAAAGTCATGTAAAACATTTCAAATTAATGCGTAACATATAAAGTAGAATAAAAATACATCTAGACTAGCAAATGTTCTAGTCAAGACTTTGAAGCTCACTATGTTTATAACCCTGGTCAAGTCATTAACCATCATATCGTAGTTTTCTTGGATACAAAATTAAGACAGTTTTACTCACTTTGCCTTCTTTCTAGAGTTAGTTCAGATATCTGTGAATATGTACAAATAATCTTTGACAAGCAAGCAGAACAAAACAAACAAAAATGCATTCAAAGTAATGTATCATAATTTACATTATTAGATGAGTGACAGCTTCCTGAACTGTACAGAGTGTGATGCTGTAAATACTCTCCAATTTGTCACTCCCCCACAACATAAAACGCCATCCACTCTACTCCTTTAGAATAGTATACTGCATTATGTTCTTTACAGAGTCCAACTAATGGTGTTTGTGATGGTGAGATCAGTAGGTGAAAGACAATAGGAGGCCTTTAAGCAAGTCACTTTCTGACCTTAGGGGCGAAAATAGGACAGTGTATGGCTGTACAGAGATAAACTGTGTCATCAAAACAATGTTAATGACCCCAGTTAGACAGAGAAACCTCAAAAGATTTTTGTGAGCAAGTCTTCAGTATAAGAGAGATAGCCTTAAAAACTTAAGAGAAAAGGAGAAAAGGTAGGGAAACTAAAGAAAGAATTTTAGGAATGGAAGGAATTGTAGACACTTACTTGTTCAATCTCTTAACATTAAACTTGGGAAAACAAGTGTTACAGAGAGGTTGAGCCACTTGTACAAGGTCATTCACCTAATTATTGAAATTGGAAACTGAACTCATTTTTTCTAATATTTCATCCATTGACTTTGTCATTTTCCCCAGCTAACGTGTTTATGTGACTGGTTTTTGAAAGAAAAGTTGTGTCTAATTTTTCTTTCTTCTCATATTTGAATCCTTATTATATTTGGGTCAATTTTACTTCTCCTCACAGTTTGAATCTGTACACTCTGTAATCCTGTGAATTTGGAGTTATTTGACATTTGTATTAATATGCCATTTACTCTTCCATTCCAGTTCTTTAATAAAAATGTTAAATAAGACCAGATCTAGCATTTGTTACTTTCTGTTTATAAGCCTTTCCTCGATTCTAATCTGACTGATTTTCGTGTCATCTAAGCTCATTTAAAACAAATTTGCAAGTAAAATATCATCAGACATAGTATCAGATGTTTTGCTAATGCCTAAATGTATCACATTTTCTCTTCTATCCATTAATTTTGAGAATTTATCAAAGGAAGGAACTCAGCTTGTCTACCATGAATTTTCATTTATAAACCCCTGCTGTTCTAACTGTCTCTTCCTTTTAGTTGTTCTGAATTTTTCACCTAGCTTATAAACTAACTCTATGCACTTTTTTTAAATATATAGAATCTCTTTCTATACAACACAGACAAAAATTAGGGGTGGGAGTAAAAAATTAGGGGTGGAAGTGAGAGTAGTACCAAATGGGTATGTGAAACTTCTAAATAAAATGCCAACATCGAAAGGCTTGGCCTTCTTAACCAAATAAAGTGCAAATTCTTGGTGGAACTTTGGTCTTTCAGGTCAAGATACTGGGTTCACTATTATAGATTATGAGAGATTGTGGAATAAAAAAATATCTATAATTTACATCTCCTTTTAGTTCTGTATCCGTGATAGTCTTTCAACCTGAGTTTTCTCTGTGTTTTTGCTTCTGCCTGGATTTAGACTCGTTCTCTCTTACTTGGATTTTTCTATTTCTAACCTATCTCTTCCACCGTTATCTCTACCCTCTGATCATACCTAAACAACATCAGCAGCTATCTTATCCCAAAACAATCAGTCATTTATGTCCCATTATTTCTCATTGTCTACGGAGTATTGTTTTAACTCCTTAACTAGACAAAAAGGCCCTTTACAGCATGTCCCAGTTCTCTCCCCTGAACACCAAATTCCTCACTCTTTTCCTAACCTGCTATTCTCTGTCACTGAATGCCTTGGATGTCACAGTATGTTGCTAATTTTACTCTTAGTTACTCCTCTCATTGTGTTGTAATTGTCCATAAAAGAACTCTGAACTCCTTTAGGACAGACACTGTTCTGTATCATGCTTGTCCAGTTTGCCAACACAAAGTGAGCATTAAACTTTTGTTGAATCAGTAAATGAATGCTCTAAAAATTTTTGAACAGAAATAGACTGCATTTAGTAAATGGACACTGCCCCAACAATGATGGTTTTAATTCTTGTAGTTCATTTACTTATTTGCCCTCTCAAGATACATCAAATTGCCTTTTCTATAAACACAGTGCTGGGTACTTTAAATAGTGAAAATATTCGTATGTAGCTTACAAAATCAAGACCAACAACTTTTATGAGAGAAATCCTATGCGTGTGTGTGTGTGTGTGTACTTTTTTACCTTCTCTTTATTGATAAAGGTGTTAGGATGCTTCACTCTTAAGCTTAAATTTGACATTGTAATTTCCCTAATGAGCATCTAGCATAGATTCCGAAGCCATTAAGTTTACTTGATACCTTAGTGATCATTACCAAGATTCCAGAATATTTTCTCTTCTTGTTCTACACAATATCCCTTTCCTAGGATCTTAAATTGATTTGTGTGACCTTGTTTGTTTGTTCAATTATTTCTAGCTCTAACACCTTGCAGAAACTCAGGACTTTCAACCTGCAGAATCAGCCTTACCTAGTATATAAGTTATTCCTGAGCATGCCTTGTCTGAAATTGATCTTGCTACTCATAACTCAATACCTACTAGGGCTGTTCTGAACATTCCTGATCTCCCCATACAAAGTGATGGCTATTTTAAGTTTGTGGCATGTTCTTATCTGGAATTAGAGCCAAATCATAAGCCAATTTTCAGTTCTCTCCTCTTGGTGGTGTTATAGACTAAATGATTTTGCCAGCCCTACCCCCTATTGTTGAAACCTAATCTTCACTGTGATGACATTTGGATGCAGGACCTTTGGGAGGTGATTGTGTCATGAGGGTGGAGTCTTCGTGAATGGGATTAGTGCCCTTATAAAAGGGATCCCAAAGAGCTCTCTAGCTCCTTCCACCATGTGAGAACACAGGAAAAAGAAGGCTATCTATGAACCAGACCCTCACCAGATACCAAATCTGTCAGCACCTTGATCTTTAACTTCCCAACCTCCAGATCTGTGAGAAATAAATTACTGCTGTTTATAAGTCACCTGGTCTATGGCATTCTGTTATAGCAGTCCAAACTGACTAAGACAGGTGGGAAACTCAGTTTTTATATTTCTACTCACAAGATAGGGTCTGATCCAAACAAGAGAGATCCTCCCTGTCTAATACCAATATAATATCTTACATTTGGAAGTAGTGTAGAGCCCATAAGTTCTTTCATATATACTATTCCATTCAGTCCACACATCTCAGTGAGAAAGGCAGAATATCAAAAAGAATCCCCCAATTTTTCAATTATTTCCTAACTTAGTGAGGAAAACTCTATAAACTCAGTGCATTAATGGTGTGTCCCAGAATTAGTCTTACTGCCTAAACCTGATAACCAGTGTACCTCATTTGCTCTAGTAGGATACCTGAGAATCATTCTTGACTTCTTTCTTTCTCTATACAACCAGTTAATCACTAGGTCATCAATTTCACCTCTAAAACATCCTTCATACCTGTTTATCTTTTCTCATTTGGATCTAAACTACCATCATCTCTCCCCCAGACTCTTCAAAATGTGTCTTCTCAGTCTTCTGCCACATCCTACCCTACCTACATCTTTTTTGTACGTGAGAGCCAGAATAATTTTTCTGAAATACAAATCTGATTATGTCACTTCCCTTTTTAAAATCATTCCCTGGATCCCACCACCCTTGGGATCAAACAACTCCTTAACAAGGTATTGTAGAATCTTTCAATTTGATTTCTATAACATATCTTTGAAACAACCTCCCTTTCTCTTTCTTTCAGTCCTATTCTAGGCATTCCAAAGATTATTTTAGTCCCTCAATGGCTCCTGTTTTCTCTCATCACTGAGTTTTCATACATTCTCTTCCTTTATTTGAAACATGCCTCTCTACTTTCTTCACCTTCTAGATAAATACTTACTTCTTGCTTTTCTGACATCATCTTAAGTGAAGTGTGCTCTGACCTCCAGGGTTAGGTTTGTTCATGACAGTTGTCTTGAGTATTTCACATTTCATTGTATTGGCCATTTTATGGTTTATTCCCTACTAGAGCATATATTCTGGGAAGACAAAGACATCCTTTGTTATATTTGATCACCATTTGATCCCAGTTTTCAACACATAGTTGATGTTTCCTAAATACTAGTTGTTACTGAAAGATTTGTTTTTATCTACTTGGATCTCGAGTTCCTACATGGCTCTCTACTCTTACTTGTAGTGTCTCCCATGATCTCTATTCTAGCACCAAACAAAAGAAAGCTTAGTCATGCTCTTTCCTGTCCTGTAAAAGGGTAGAGAATTTTGGACAAAAATGTTCATAAAATGCCTCTAATATTTTATCCTCGCAAGAATGATAGGCCAATTTCTGGCTAGTTGTGACTCATTCAACAATTTTGGTTGTTTGTCTTTATCTAAACTCTGTAGAAAGATCTATAAATTACCCTGTTGAATCTGAATGCAATAATTCTCACACTATATATATATATATATATATATATACACACATATATGTATATACATATATATGTGTATATATATGTATACACACACACGCACATATATATATGTGTGTATATATATATATATATATATATATATATATATATATATATATATATAATTTGTACTCTTTGTTTAAGTATTATTCTTTTTTCCCAAACTTGTAAGAGAAAAAAGTGAATGACATTTCAGGATTCTATCTTTATTTTCCAAGGGTGCCCTTCTCTCTCTGTTTCATTGTCATTACCAAATAATCAAATGGAATATTAAGGTGAATTAGTAATTTGATAAATGAATATAAAGAGGTTTTAGGTTTCTGAATTACAATTAAAGTTAAAATGCCCTTTAATCACATTCATAGTTCCTAGAACAAGGTGTTTGAATATAAAGTAAAAATGAAATTACTCAACTGACACCTAATTCTCAGGAATTTTGTCATAACTCTCTTGATAATAGTCCCATGCTTGCTGATCCCGACAATTCCCTTTGAGCTGAATTTTCAGGTACTTCTTTTACCTACATAGATATAATTCTTAAAAGTTCAGTGTGAGGTCGACATTGGAAATTTTCTTAGCTATCATTTGTGAGAAGAATCTCTGTTTTCTTTTTTCACTTTGGAGTAGAAACCTGGGAAATTATTTTTAAAAGAATAGATCTGTGAAGCATGATCTACAGTGGATCTACCAGGGCAGGCTTTTTAATTGTGTTCTATGTATGCGAGTGTGGTCTAGCATAAGAAATAGAAAAATCTTCAAGAGCTATGAAATGCTCTTATGATAGTACTATTGATAGTAGAGTTATACTTAGAGGAGCTAGTGCTTAGAAGTAGCACACAGATTATTCAATTGAATCCTCTCAACAGCCTTGTGAAAGTTATCAACCTTTAACTTAGTGATTCTCTTAACCTTGGCTACAGATAGGAATCACTTGAGGAAATTTACAAACATAAATGCTTGTGCCCCAATTCCAGGGACTGTGATTTAATTGGTTTCGGGTAAGGCCTGGGTGGCTGGGTTTTTAAAAGCTCCCCAGGAGATTCTAATAAACAGTCAAGGCTGAGAAACATTGTTTTAACTTTATTAATTTAGAGCTGGAGTCAGTGATGCTGTTAAATGCAGGCTTATTCCCATCCATCCAGTGACTGAATCAAGTACAATCAGCGCAAGAAATAAATTGAAAGTCACAGCTTACCAGCCAATGTAGCCTAGAATTTGTTTTGCTGTTGCTGTGGTCTAAATGTTTATGTCCCCTTGAAATTCATATATTGTAACCTAACCCCAAAGGTAATAGTACAAGGTGGTGGGGCCTTTGGGAGGTGATTAGGTCATGAGGCAGAGAGCCCTTATAAATGGGATATTAGTGCCCTTATATACAAGAGGCCTGAGAATCAATACCAGGTTATTTCAGTGAATGAATGCATTCATACCACTCTATGCTGCATAAGTGCACTCCCTAAAGGCACACGTATAGAAGATGTTTATATGAATGGTAGCTATATGTAAATACTTATAGTGTTATTTAAGTAAATGATTGTAGTCCTTACACTGGGCTACATGTAATACACTTTTGGATGCATACGTATAAAAGATGTTTCTAACAATGTTATGTAATTTGAATATGTATATGACCACATGTTATATCACTGAAAAATATATTCAGCACACTATGATGCACTATATACAGTCTCATGTATAAAATATGTTTCCAAGCATCTTGAATTTTGCTGCATCTGGGTAATATTATTTCAGTGAAATAACATGTTCATTAAACTATGCCATATTTAATACAATTTGTAAAGCACATGTATAAAAGCTACTTTGTTTTGAAGAACCGAGTAGGTACAGTGTTATTTCAGTGAATGAATATCTTTATCAAACTGTTTTGCATTTGATCCACCTTCTAAAGGAAGATGTATAAATGAAGTTTTAAGAATAATAGTTAAAAACGTGAATAGGTACAGTGTATTCGCTGAATAAATATGTTCAACACACTATGATACCTGTAAACTCACATAAATAAAAGAGATTTTTAAAATTAAAAAAAAAAAAGCCCTGAGAAAGCTCCCTTGTGCCCTTCTGTCACGTGAAGACACAAGGAGAATTCTGTGACCCAAATGAAGGCCCTCACCAGACCACACTGGCACCATGATCTCAGACTTCTAGCCACCAGAACTGTGAGAAATAAATATCTGTTGTTTAGTAATAGCGCAGTCTGTGGTATTTTGTCACAGCAGCCCAAACAACTAAGACTGTTGCCATATTATTTTACACTATTCATAGATTAAAATAGATTTCTAAGGCATATAAGGCTAGGCATAAGCTGCATTTCTAAATATATCTCATACCATCTTCTTCATTTATTATGCATCAGCCACACTGCTTTCTATCCATTTCATAGAAAGGGCACTTTATTATCCTTAATTGTTTATATTTTTTTCTGGGAATACTGGTTCATTCTCATCCTTTGGATACTAGTTCAGATGCAATCTCTTTGAAGTAGTCTTCTGTCAATTGGCCTTACCTAAATACACTTTATCTCATCACTTTATTTTGATGTTTAGCCTCATAAATAATGTGATTTCCTTGTTTTTTATTTACTATTTTATTGTATGTCTTTCCCACCATACTATTAGTAATGTTCATGAGAACAGATTCTTGCCTATTTTGTTTATCACTTATCCTACCACCATGTTTGTCATATAGTAAAAATAAATTTTTGATTAATTGATAGATTTATTTATTGAATGAATGAAAGAGACAGAGACAGAGACAGAGACAGAGACAGAGAAAAGAGAAAGAAGAGTAGAATAAATGGACTGGTTTCAAAAACTCAAAAGGTATCTGAATTATAGCCTCTTCGAACTCACCCTGATAGTGTCTATGTCTACATTTTAATCTCTCTCCAACCATTCGTCCACTCTCCATCCATCCACTCATCTTTTATAAATTTTTTAATACAGTTGACATACAATATTATATCGATACAGGTGTATAACATAGTGATTAGACATTTATCTAAGTTGAAGTGATCACCTCAATAAGTCTGGTACTCATCTGACACCATACATAGTTACATATTTACTACAAAAGTATTGACTACAGTCCCTATGCTGTACTTTACATCCTCATGACATCTATTCATATTTTATTTTCTTATATATAGATCATATGTAGCATCATGTACTAGAAAAAATACACACACACACACACACACACACACACACACACACACACACTGGTTCCAGGACTCCCCTCAAACCCAAATGCTCTTGTTCCTTATATAAAATGGCCTAGAACAATACATACTGTCAGCCCTCCATATCCACAGATTCCCAATAGAAGATCAAAAATGCCATTTTTGATCTGAGATTGGTTAAATTTCCAGATTCAAAACTAAGGGACACAGAGGGCCAACTGTGTGCATATGTGTGTGTCTGTGCATGTAGCTCTTCAGAAGCACTTCTGTATCCCCCCTGCTAGTCAAAACCCATGGCCAAAGATAACCATTCTTTCAACATTTGTCATTTGCTTACCCACATAATATTTTTTCCTATATTAGAATTTTATAAAAATAAATAATACTGAATATATGATTTTATGTTTTACTTCGTCGTTCAACTTTGTGACATTCATTCTTCTTATTAAATTTAAAAATATTTTGTTTATTCATTTTTGTTGCCTTCATTTCATTAATACATATTATCCATTCTACTACTGATAGGCACTGGATTGCTGTAGTGTTTGGCTATTGGAAATAGTGCTGCTATGATCATATTTGTAATTTCTTTTGGCATCTGTATGTATTTTAATTAGTCAGAGGTATACCTAGGAGTAATATCATTGGTCAGTTTTAATAAATAGTGCCAAACAATTCTCCAAATTGATTGCACCATTTTACACTCTATGAGACAAGTGAGAGTTACAGTTGCTGTACATCTTTACCACCATTTGGTAATATTAAATATGAATATTTAAAATTATTATACTTATGGTATCTTTATACTATATATGCATGTTATATACTTATATTAAATTATTTTATTTTATTAAATGTTAACACAAATATTAAACATAAAAATATATATGTCTGCTACATTATTAAACATACTATTTAACATATTATAATTTTTAAAATATTCTGATAGGTTTTAGTATCTCATCTTTAATTTGTAGTTCTTTTATTCCTACGAGTAAATTCTTTCAAAAATGACTATATAGAATCAAGATTGCCATCTGTAAAATAGTTTCACTCTATAAGAAGGAGACTGGCTTTATTTTCAAAATGCTTTAATAAAGCACACTGGACTATTTTACTTTAAAGTGTAAGTATCTCTTTGTCCAATACCATAAATATAATTTTAATGAAAAAGTTTGGTCAAGTTGAGATGAATTACATTTTACACAGCATGCACTTAATGCAATGTGGATTTAAAAACACTCGGGCAGAAGTTATGCCTCCAGTGTCTTATCTAGTACTAAGTACATTGTCAACAATCTCAATTGATGATAATAATAATTCAAAAGCATATACAGTTTAATCAAAATTCAGAGACTCTTTTACACCTTTTGCAGTTGTCAGATTGAATAAAATGCAGGTAAACCTACAACTCAGCAGTTCTTTTCTACATTTTTTTTAAAGGCACTTCATGCATGAAAAGATTTAGTCTTTCAATTACTTTTTTAATGGTATGAGCTGCGTGAACTGAAGAATTAACACTAACATTATTTTCAAATATTTGAGAGAGACAAAACATATACTACATAAAAGCCTAATCCTGGCCACATATTTCATACTCATGATCCTGCCAGCTTCTAGCTGGGCATCCTGCCACTGAGTGTGAATAGACATCAGCCTCAAATATCATAAATGCCTCCAAATGTAATCCTCCCCTTTATTTACCCACACATTACATATATGTCCTTCAAGATTATATAGAAACTTTAAAAGCCTCTATTTTTAATCAAGACCACATTGTGGCTTAATGAATTACAGACATTACTTCTTACTGTGTGAAATTCAAGTTTCATGTTCTCTAAACTTATTTCTCTCCAACCCTGAGCTACAGTTTCTAATTTCTGGTTGTGGGAGACAGAATTTTGGCCCTAAGATCTTTGCCACCCTAGTGTTACTTCCATGGTTGTTTCCTTACATGGCAAAAGAGACTTTGCAGATGTCACTAAGATGAATGATCAACTGGTTTGAAAATAGTTAGATTATCCTGAATTGTCTGCAAGAGCACAACAAATCATACAAACCTCCGTAGCATCACATTGAACCGGTTTACACAATAGACAGACAGCACCAACCTTCTAAAGGTAATACCTGCTTTTTAGGAGAACTTTTTAAGGCATAAAAGAACAATACTATGACATATAAATCTACTGAGAATGTAGATCATGGAAACTAATGTCAGCCAACTAGTTTATATTCAATATCATTAATCTCTTGGACATGACAAATTTTGGTAGCAGAAGGGAATTAGTTCCAGATAATACACTTGTGAAGTAATGAATAACCCTTCATGTGAAGTGCTTTAATGGCTCTCCTTGTCAGATTTAAGATTTTATTATTAACATTAGAAAATATAAGCCCCAAAAGATACAGTTGCAAATCAATTTCACTGTTTCTTCATAATGAGTCCCTAATTGAACTCAATTTCTGATATAGTTCTGAATTTCCTTCCATACTTAATTTTAATGACATGTATAGGAGGATTTAGTGATAGGGAATAAAGAAATTTATTTTAACTCTCTATTTTTTTATGTAGTTTAATAGATGAAATATAAATCACTCCTACATTAACATGACAATAGAGAGTGTATTTACGTCTCTTGACAGGCTGGAGTATGATCCCTTTGTTAAATTAGTGTTTCACTTATTAAAAACAGATGATAAGTAATAATAACCCCAAATGCTAATGTTCATTATGTAAAAATTTATGGTAGAAGATTTACATTTGCTTTTTTAAAGTCCAATAAAGAAACAGTGATTTTTTTCCATAAAATTATTTGATTAGCATATGGAAAAAATGTGAATTACAAATATAGTAGCCTATTCAAATGGTCAGAACCTGATCTGTGATATCTAACATATAAAAAATAAAACATTTCCCCAAAGAATGGCCACATGTTGATATATGTGCTTAAAATTAATTAACATCTTTAGTTACATTACAATGTTATTATGATGATTAAAAATTGAGTTTCATTAGAGTGATGGAGATTGCATGTCTGAGAACTATACCTGTGCTTTACTCTTTCTAATATATATTTACCTTGTTCTAATTCATTTGTAGCTTTTCTTTTAACCAATTAGCTTGTATAGCTAAGATACAACATCTTTTTTTTATAACATGGTTTAGTGAATATAGGACAGACATTGTTCTCAGACAAATCAGTTTTGTTACAAACTCTAAATCCTTCTGTCAACCTTAAAAAGTAACTTCTTGAACATAACTTTCTTCATCTGAAAATGAGAAAGTATTCTCACCTTGAAGGATTGTGAAGATAATTTGAGATAATACATGCAAATTGCATAATGCAATGTTTGGTACCTAGTGCACATATAAAATTCAACAAATCTAGCCAATGTGATAATGAAGATAAAGATGATGATAATAATAACTATGATGATGATGACTACATCAAAAACTTTGCTTTAATCTTCATCTCTTTTTAGAATTTCATTTATTCATTACATAATTTGAAAGTGGACACATTTCAAGAGCATTGACTTCATGCCAGGTATTGTGTTAGGCATCAGACATAGGAACTCAATAAAATACCACCTTTGCTGAGAAGAAATACCGCTAGCTTTTCATATACATTTTTTTCAGATTTATATAAAGTTTATGAGATTTTCAAGCCCTGCTTTATATTTTTACATTGTAACTGCTATGTAATCACTTCAAAATTATATATTTTATATCCTTAACTGAAATATCAACTCTCATTTACAAGAGGTTTTACTTATTTATCAGAATTCATAAGTCACTTTATTACTTAAAATTCCTTCACATGTAATGGCTACTAGATAAATGGTTAGTGATCGAGAAATCAAATGCATTAATGGAATAAATTAATGACTTTAGACGGATGAAACAAAACTATATTTCTTATCCTCTTCCCCATATTAAATACCCCAAGCTCCAGGAACAATAAGTCACTTACATTTCATTATTTATCTTTTTATTTTTATTTTAGCTCGCTCCACCTATTCTCTTACCCTACTCCATTCAAGTTGACTTCTGCTTTCTTATTCACTCAACAGAAACATACCATGGAAGGCTACAGTAGTGAACCAAACAGACTATCTGCCCTCACTGAAATCACTAACAGAAAGTCAGAATTATAAAGCAAAAATTTACACAAATATTTAACAGAATACAATTGCCCTATGAGCCACAAAGTACAGGGTGCTGTAAGAGTAGATAAATGGAAGGTGTAACCTAGTCTGAGATGTTACTTGAGTTTCTAGAGGGAGTGACTTTGAAGTTGAGAACCCAGGAAGTAAATAAGGGCAGGCTATGTAGAACCGTAGGCAATGGGAGTCCACTGAAGGAGTCACACCAAGAGTGACAGATTGGTATCTTAAAGGTTTTCTTGGAATGGCTGCTCTTATTATCTGGTGAACTACTTAATCCAGGTCTAGGCCTTCTGCTTCTCCACATTCATACTGTCTAGCGAAATGACCCATAGGTAGTCAGCATCTAAGAAATGTTTGTTGTATGAGGAAGTACAAGACTCCATGGAATTGGCGTGTAAATTTTCAGTGATGCAAAGGCTATAGGGGTTCTCTTCTCAGGAGCCTGAAATTAGCTATCACTATCAGGTAACTGGGTGAGACTGGAGTGCTCTAAACAAAGAAGGAGTTTCCCCTATATTATCCTACTTTAGACTCAGAATAATGGTCAGCTTGCAAATAGACCTTTCCACCAACAAGAGGTAGAAAAAGAAGAAGAGGTGGAAGGGGAATAATATTGAGATTCTATTCTTATAACAGGCATTTCATTATACCCTGAACTCTGTTTATAAATTTTTTCCAAAATGAGGAATTCAGGCAAAAGAGAGTAAAACATATCCTTTGAATGTTATACTGTTACATTATTTAACATGTCTAACCAATTTCATTTAATTCACTAGGGTAGCAGTTTTCAAACACTTTTGGTCTCAGGACCTTTTTACTCTTAAAGTTGATGTCAATCCTACAGAGGTTTGCATTAGGTATGCTGCATACATTGATTTTTACCATAACTAGAAATCTAAACTGATAATTTTTAAATGCTTAGTTGTTAATTTTAACATAACTATACTAAACCCATTGCATGCTAATGTAAATTACATTTTTTATAAAGAAAATACATTTTCCAAAACAAATGAAAAATTTGTAAAAACAGTAGCATTGCTTTATATTTTTACAAATCTCATTAAAGTCTGGCTTGAGAAGACAGCTGCAGTCTCATTTCTGTTTCTACATGCAATCTGTTACAATATAATACATCATGTAGCCTCTGGAAAATTCCATTCATGAGTGAATGAGAGTGAAAAAGGCAAATAAAAACCCAGTATTTTTATGAAAATAATTTTGATTTTGTAGGCCTTCTGAAAGGGCCTTAGGGACTCCCAGCGGTCCTGGGACCACTCTTGGAGAAGTACAACTTTAAGATAATATACTCGCATCTTATTTACTATTTGAGTTCAGGCAGTGTGGAGCTATATGTTAACTTGCAGCCTTATGTCAATTAGAAAAGGTAAGCCAAAGGTTATAATTGTATGGTCCTGAGTAACATCAACCATTTTTACATATAATCTAAAATCTTATCCTAACATTTTATGTAACAAACCTCATGTAAATACACAGTTCTTCAACTGGTGTTGGTACTAGTTTTATCATCTTTCTAGTTTTCTTATTAATGATTTAATTAATTGTTAACACATTTTCTTCCTATATTTGTATGAGTCTTGATTTTATTATTGAAAATTATATTTTGATAATATTCTGTACCTTAGTAAACCTCCTCAACAATCTATAACATACTATATGTCCATTTTACAGAGGGAAAATTGAAGCTTGGGAAGTGCAAGTGACTTCTCTGAGATGAGAGAGCTCAGTGATTTCATCCTTAGTGACTTCTCAGATCCGGTTTTGGTATTATCTTCCTGGACTTTCTATACTGTAAACATGACAATTTCCTAATTTGTATATTTTTTTCTATCTCACAGATTGAAGTATAGGAAGGGAAACACTGTAAACATCCCCTTCACACCAATACCCCTAAATGGGAGATTCTGCAGATATATTTCACCAAGCATTTTGTGATTTCAGGACAAAATGAAAAAATCAATTTTGTGTGCTTGATAGAGGTTCCCAAAGTCAATCTTGTCCTTGTCAGGAAAAACTTTATTGTGGTTTCTCAATATAAAACCATCTCTTCTCTATGAAGAATGCAATGAAGAGATGACAAAATATTAAACTAACACATTTAAAGATGCCTGAGGCTGAAATCTGGACTAAATAGATTTAGAAAACCTTGATAGCACATGAGAAAATCAAATATAGAAGGGGAAAAATGTCTAGGCATCTGTTATCTTTCCTAGGGACCTTAGGCCTAAATTAGTGCTGACTGTTATGAATTAAATTTGGCAAAAGAGTAGGGACATAGTCTTTTTCATTTTGTTTTATTTTATTTTTTAGTATTATTATTAGGGGAAATAGAAGAAATATGAATGTTCTTGTGTGGTAAAGGATCCTGAGAGAGCAAAGACCTGACACTTTAAAAACGATTGAACCATTTTTGTGTAACTGTTCTCATCTTTTATAAAAGCAAGTATGAAATGAAGTTTCTGAGTACTGGAAACCTCTTGTTTTTATTGCTTATTGTGTAATGGAAGAAGATGCTATTATACAGACAGAGGGAATGGTTGAGAAGAGTCATTTATGATATTTTGTAGCAAAAAATATTAACTTGTGTCTGGAGTTGGTACCTGGATGCACATCATAATGACCAAAGGACATTTTTACAAATACAAATTTGAGGTACTTGTTTTTTCTGATCAAAATCTTCCAGGAATAAGAGTAGGAATGCACATTAAATTCAAAAGAAAAGTATCCACTCCACACAAATTATAAACCAAATCTAAAGAACCAAGCAACCAACCAAATAAATACAAAGAAAGCCAACCATGACATCAAACTCATCAATTTTAAAAATAAACCAGGTTTGGTTTTCAAAGAAACATGACACTTTGCCATTGCACAATTCTGAAGCTAACTACAAGACATGTTTTACTAATAATTGTATGGTCCTGAGTAACATCAACCATTATAACAGGCATTTACTAGGCATTACTAAGTACTAGTGCTTGTAAATGAATAAAAATAAACCAGTAAATAAATCTAAAGATATTTAGGATGATTTTTATAGTAATATCATTTTCACTTATTTGTAGTTGAAGAAAGAATATCACAAGAGAAAGGGCTGGAGTCACATCAGAAGGCATAATAAATGCACATATATTACAACCTGGCTTATGTGTGTCATGGTCTGTGTCTGGGACACTCAGCAGAATGCGTTAAAACATACAAACAGACAGAAGGGAAGTCTTTGTTGTTACTCTTAATTTTCATGAAATAGTATTGAGAGAGAGAAAGTTATCTTTCTTTTCCAAATTGTAGGACTTACTTTAAATCTTTATTTCTTTAGAGGCTATGGAAAACTGTAGAAGAAGCAAAGACATGAGATGAGATCTCATATCTAACATAGATATGTATGTATACATACATATATACACATATAGATATATATATAACCTATATATGTATCTGTACGCATATGTATATATGTATGTATACACACACACACACACACACACCACGCACACACACAATCTCACAAATTTATAGCTCTGGAAACATCACCAAGTCCAGTCTCAGCAAGTAAACAGATGTCCGGTTAGACAATGAGTGCTATAGCATTTAAGCACTCATATCAAGACTTCCCCTTTTAACCGTGTATCTTTACTGATAAACTGTTGTTTGTATTCTATGTAATTGATCTGTCTGTGTTGGAGTGTCATCAATATCCTCATTTTCTTCGTAACATTTTATTTTTAAATTTCCTAGGTCTAAAATTACACTCACATGTACCTCCTTTTGTAACCTTGGGAAAATATTTAGTTTAACTAGTTAATTTTGATGTTATTATTTCAATTGCTCCTTTACTATGTATTAAGTAAATATTCTTGTTGTATGTTATAGACATAATGACATATTTGAATTATGTATCAGAAAGACCTCCTAACTATGCCAGTCTAAATGAGGGGACTCATCATCCAGCTGTCAGAAGGAAGGCCATTTCTTAGGACAAATCATGAATTAACCTTGGTTCCAAATCGGGTTCTATCGCTTTTCGTTGTGTAACTTAAGACTAATTACTTAACTGTTTTTGAGTTCCCAATGCTACACCTATTCAAATGAGCCTGGTTATATATGCAATTCAGAGTTTTTATGAGTATTAATGAAATAATGGTTGTAGAACTCAAAAACATGAAACATGGTAGCTTACTCAAATGTTAATTTCATCTCCTTTTTAAATATTTAGGAAATATTATAATTAGTGTAATTCCTAATATGTATTAACTATTTACTATGTTTCATAGACTCTGGTAAACGCTCTGCAAAATATTCTTATTTATTTATGTCAAAATTTTAAGGGTGTGAAAACCAAGTCACAAATCATGTCTGTTTTAGATTAAGCACACAGGCTGTGAATCCAGAATTCTTGGATTTGTATCCCAGATTTGCCCCTTAAAGCCTAGAAGCCTTGAACAATTCATATCATAACTTCTTTATGATATGAATTTATTTTTATCTATAGATAAAAATAAAAAATGCTAAGACTATTGACTAGCACATAGTATATGCTCAGCAGTGCTAGCTACTAGAATCATCAGCTATTGTTATTATTCAACAAAGGCAACAGTCAAAATATCTAATGACCTTTTTCAGATGATTTTGAAAACACTGTACAGAATTCTTCGTATAAGCACCCCAAGATGTTATAGCTACCATATTGTCACACTGGAATGGTATGAAATGCACAGTAAAGTAGTTAATAGCTCTAACAGATAGGAAAAGAGTCAGCATTTCTAGGTCCAATTCCAAATCATAGCATTTTATGTATTTTTAAGTACCCAGTCACACCTCCTTCACAGAGGTAAACTTCTTAGGGCAAGGGCTGTAGCTTTTACATGGCTTGCAAAGTGCTACAAAATCTTGATTGTTGGCAAGAGCTCAATCTCTAGAAATTGATGGGGTGGCTGAGGTAAGCCTTTAAGTAATTTAGATAGAACATTTTAAAATCCATTTAGAAGCTATTTAGGGAAGTATGAGTCTGAAGTCAAAGTTGAAGCTGAAATGTCCTAGGAGGCCTGCAGGCAGAGAACCACAATCAATAAAGGCCATTATCCTAAATAAGTCCAGAAAACCAAATGCCTGGCTGAGTACTTTAATCCCCGTCTGACAAGGGAGCAAAGGCAGATAGCACAAGAGACAAATGTTCCCTAGGCTCAGAAGGCTGCAGAAACAGAGTAAGCCATGAAACTCTTCTGCCAAGAAGTCTTTCTGTATGTAGTAGTTCTATTCCTTGCCTCTTCTTCTCTTTCCACCCTCTCTCCTGTTGCTCTGTGCCCATATTTATCCATAACCCCCACTTTATTCTAGTGATCTATCAAGACTCAACCAGACTATTGCCTCCTCTACAAAAGCTTTCTAGATAATCTCCGTTTGTCTGACCAGTGGTTCTCACATATGGTTGCCCATTAGATTCATCTAGGACAGTTTCAGATGCCCAGGTTTTAGCCCTCATATTTTGAATTAAATTTCTCTAGAACAAGACACTTACAATGGATCTTTTAAAAAAGTTTTCTGGTTGATTTTAATATGCAGCTAGACTTGAGTAGCACTGTGGATGGATAAATCTCTTCTCACTCCAGTTTTTTGTTGTAACATTCTACTGGACTTGGGTAATTCTTGTCCTTTGTCTTTCAAACTGCTATACTGAACTTCATGAAATCAGAGGCTTCTTTCCTTTTTCTTCTTTTTTTTTTCTTTGAGCTAAAGTTAATACTCAATAAACATTTTTTGAATTATGAATTAATTCATTAATTCACTCTGAATTTAGTCATATTTTTAATTCTTATACTCTGGCATTTATTGATTTTTTCTTTTACTGATGCATTTATACACCAACAATACAGGTCGCATATTATTCGAATAATATATAAATAACTGAATAAATAGATGGATTATTATTTATATTTATCAAAGTCTGATGCCACATTTTAGGAAAAGTACTCAGAAGATGTGCAAAGGAGAACATATCACAATTGTATATGATTTATACACATAGACATACACATATTATATCTAAATATTCGTAACCCACTACATACACATGCATGCATTTATGTATATCAAGTTACAGCTTAGTGGTTAAGAGCACAGGCTCCTAAGGCCAGACTGCCTGAATTGATCCCTAGCTCCACCAGGTACCGTCTGTTCCACTTAACTATCTGTCCTTCAGTCCCCCTCATTTATAAAACAGAGATTATAATACAACCTAACTCATATAGATGCTGTGAGGATAAAATATGTTAATCTGTGTAAAACAAGAGTAATCACTATGTAATGGTTAGTTGTTTATTATTATTATTACTACCAACTTTTTAAATAGTTTGTGCTATTTCACATTCATATATTAGCTAAGGACTAGCTAAGTGAGGATGGGATAGTCTGACTGCTCTCAGATCTTTCATATCGCTGACATGTCAGAGCTCTAAATGATGAGCCTGTCATTTTCCACAATGAATTGTTTACATATTTCCATAGAATACCTGCTGACTTAAAAAAAAAAAGGTAAAAGAAAACAAATGTGTCTTGTCAAATTGAAGTCTTCCAACTATTGGAAATAATTGCTATGAATTAATATGCTGTCTTCTCCAAATAGCAGTTAACATCTGTGCTCCCAACAGATGTTCACCATGTCTGATATAACCGTTCCTCAATTATCCACAGATGGTTTATTCTGTTTGTGAACTGTATACTGCAAATTTTCACCCCTGTGTTTTTTGCTATTCCTTCATGGTCAGGGATCTACATTAAATTATTTTTTTAACAGAACAATAGCAACAACTAAATACTGAGGGAAAAATATATATCATATAGTATACATAATGTAATTTTGTTATACAATGTAAAATGTACATATTACATATTAATTGACACATATTCAATCAGGGTTCAGTAAGAAATAATTTATGTATAAAGTATTATTTACACAATTAGAAATATTTATTTTACTTAATAATCTAAGCTTTCAGACTGAAGAGTTGTTCCTTCATGAAGACTTCTTGACAATGAGTCTAAAATTTATTCCTTAAATACCAAAACCACCTCAAATTTGATATTAAGTTTAATTAATACATTCCTAAAATTGTCTAAATAATCATATGGCAGTAGATAAGTGCCAACAAGGTTCAAGTTCTGTTTTTTTTTTTTCTTAATATAATCCTGATTGTCACTGGAAAATGTTCACTTTTACAATAAAAAAAAATTGCTTACTGATTTTCTGCCTCTGGGTAGATGGAATAATTATTTGGGGAGAAAGATAATGCAATGGAGTAAAGTAAAATTTCTAGTTTTCTATCCCTGCATCACCCATGTCTAGCTAATGTCTGGAACATAGTTGTTACTCAATAAAGATTTACTAAAATAAACTAAAAAGAAATACAACAAAGAATCTTCACTTGCTTGCTTCAATGGCCTTTAGTCAGGGTCATGTTAAATAATGGTTTTAGAAAACTGCAAGGTGCCATGACAATGTAAATGGCAGCTTTACCACCAGTGCATCATGCCAACTCCTCTAGCAAAATAAGTCAAATAGAAAAAGTCAAGACCATAAGATTCCATTTTTATGTGAGATATAAAACTAAAAGCAACAAGTGAACAAACAAGACAAACACAGAAACAAAAACTCATAGATGTGGAAAACAGTATGGTGGTTTCCAGAGGGAAAATGGGGTTAAGGGTGGGGAGGTGGAAAAGGGTAAAGAGGGTCATATATATGGTGACAGGAGGAGATTTGACTTGGGTGGTGAACACACAATGTAATATATAGATGATTTATTATAGAATTCTACACTTGAAATCTATATAATTTTATTAACCACTGTCATCCCAATAAATTTAATAAAATTTTTGAAAAGAAAAAAGTTAGCAAGATGGACATGGTTTTGCATATTAAATATCGTCAAGGAATAAGGAATAAGAAAAAAGTAAACAAGTTTAGAGTGATGTATATGCCATATGAGTTTTATTCTAAAGGTTCTTAGTATTATTCAACATTCATAGAGCACTCTGTCTATTCAAATGCCTATAATCAGAGATTACAGATGAAGATGAGAGATGAAGAAAATGTCAGTGTCATTCTAGACAATGCAAGCAAAGGCAGATAAGCAGGAACATGTGAATGTGTGAGGACTAGAGTATGTCATTAGTCTAGGAATGGGTGAATGAAGGAGATTAGTGGACTGGATCAGGACTAGATTATTGAGGATCTTGCCCCCATGCTAAGGAGTTGACACTGTACTCTGTGTTTTATTAAGATGGATGTGACAACTCTGCATAGGACAAAGTAAAAGACAGAAATCCTAACAAAGGAGTCCAATTAGGAGTCATAACAAGAGTGTATACAAAATTTTAAAAGACCAGAACAAGGCCAGTCAAACAGAGGAGATATGAATCATATTTCAGTGATAAAATTTAGTTAGAAGGTTTGTCATCTCTTGTTTGTCCGTTCTTGGCTGTGGTAATTACCAAGGAGAGGATAAGCAAGGTTATCCATAAACATTTGTCATAATTATTATAAATTAGAACCAAAAAACAAATCATTTTTGAAAATCTAGAAAGCTAATTGAATTAATATATTTTCATGCTAATCCATACACAAATCAAATGTGCAAAGTTTCTACTTTCAATTTAATTAGCCTTATCTAGCAGAAATCTTTAGGCTGAATAAGAAACTGTTTCAAACTTCTATTTGTAACTCCACTCAAGCTAGGAACATTTTGCTTGCCATGTGTGTTTTTGAGGTTTTTTTTTTTTTTTTTTTTAGGACACTGAATAGTAAATTTAATAATGGTCAATTCTGGGGAAGGCTTAGAAAAAGTAATTTGCTCCGGAAAATGAGATTTGTTTATTTTATACGAGATTTTGCAACTTTAGTTGATCAGTTCAACAATTGGCTTCATTGATAAAAAGTTTTATTGAGTCTTAGTATAGTTTTTGAATGTTGAAATAAAGCAATATTGCAAGCTTTGTAATATGCTTGAGATGTAGAGACTACTTCTCTATGTCACTTTGCATTTGATTTCTCTTTAGGCCTTCTCGAGAGAAGTGAGCAAGAATTGTAAACAGTGATATAGAATCCTTGTCAATAAAGGTTAAACTTTACTGACATACACCCCAGTGTAATCTAGTTTCCTCTTATTGGAAAGAATCTAATTTTTTTTTTTCTCAGAAAGAACACTAAACCCCAAGATACATTATTTACTCAGGCAAAAAAAAAAACAAAAACAAAAAACATAGAAAAAAGAAAAAAATTGGGAAGTTCTTCCTAATCTACTTTTGTAGAAACAATTTACAAAGGAGAAATAAAACATAAAACATATGTCTATCTAGGATATAATAAAACAAATACTTAAACCCAGAATGTTCTGTCTCTGTAATTCTAGTGGTTCTGATTGCTTTAGCAAACTTAGGGTGATTTGATAATACAGAATATATTATTCTGTTTCCACTGAAGAGTCTGAGAAACACAGTGTATAAAAACACACTCTCTGATCCATTGGAGAGGAAGCCACACACAATGCTTGGCTGTAGTGAGCATACGGTAAATATTTGGCAGCGATAATGATGATCAATTATTTCATATGAGTATGAACAAAGAACAGTAGTCACTGCCACTACATTATACAGAAGTGTCATACCATTTTTGCATAACTATTTGTAGCTTATCAGCACTTCCATATTTATGAGTCTCATCTAATTCTGCCCCAAAACTCTAACGGGAGGGATAATGCTCTTTATCTCTTCCTTTTCAAGAATGAGAAAACTGAACCCAACAGAAGAGTGAGTCATCAATGATTATAATCACTAGGTTTCATATTTTGAAAACAGCAGGGATAAAGTCCATAATAAGTGAGTCACTTCTCATTAGTAAACAAGGGAAGACCTAAGACATGGACATTCATGGTTGATGCTAGATCCTAGAGAGTAAGGCTTTGGTCTGTCTTCCTTATCACTGAATCTCAAGTACCTCACATAACACAGTCTCAGACACATTGAAGGTGCTTAGTATGTGTTTCTCGAATAGAGAACAAGTGGAAGGTCATTGAGAACAGTAGGCGTGCATTGAGGAATGGATTGGGGTCAACATTGTGTTAGATTAGACAGAGTAGGACAGAACATACACATCAACAAGTTTTTGTATGTTAACAATGTTATCCTTTATCTGTGACATAATTAGAGAACAGGGAAACCCCCATTTCATGGTCTTATGATGGTAGGAGAAAAAGATCATTGCAGCTGTCTGGAATTTTGCAGGTTTGGTGTTAAGACAGAAAAAGGTCCCACTTTGGGACTTCCACAGTATCCCATTTATGGCGAATGCTAGAGGTGGTGCAGTAAATATGAGGAGACAAGAGTATAATATATAGCCAGCCTTTCCTCTCATCCTTTGAGTTTCACCTTGCTTGCCATCTCTTGCAAGGCCACCTCCTGCCAGAGGCCTTCCCTGGCCATACTCTCTAAAGCATCTCCTACATACTATCTAACATTATCCCCCATAGTTCAGTGTCTAGTTAGTTTCCTCACAGAACGTATTAGCATATGCACTCATTTACTTTATTAGTTTATTTGTTTATTATTGTATTCCCTAGTAGTTAAGTGGTTCCATCAGACAAAGGATACTGTCCTTTATAGCTATCTCTATCATCTAATAGGATAAGAAATGCATGATAAAGCAATGAATGATTATAGGCTGAAAGGTCAAAGAATATGGAGCAAGCTTCCCTCTTGATCAAAGGATAGATATTGGCAGCTGAGAAAACTCTTCTTAGGGGAAGAAATATAAAGTTTTCAGCTAAGTTGCACAGAGAGTGAAGAGAAGAAAAGTCAAGTGAAAATAGCATCGAGAATTCAATTATAAAGCCAGGTGTTATCACCTGAGCAGTGTCACTTGGGGCAAGCCACAATCACTCTGAGCCTTGGTTTATTCTCAAAAAAGAGAATTTTGCCTACAAGTAGTCTCTAAGACCTCTCCAACCTCTTAAATAGCATGGCATTTCTCTTTCTTCTGTGCTTGCCTTGTACCTTGCATATATCTCTATAATAAATGTTATCACATTGCTTTTCTCTTCATGACTGTAATAATTCAAATACAATACAAGAAAGCAGTTGGAGTGGGAGTGGCTACTAAAATTTTTTGTTTGTTAGCAGATTTGAAGTAACATATGGTCCTCTGTAACTGTGTAAAGGTACAATACTAAGCAGATATTTCTATGAACTGTTGGACAAGAGTTATTCTGGTCCATTTCTTCTAAACCACCCAGATCAAATTGTTTCCATAATCTTTTTTTTTAGAGTAATTTTTATGACTTTTCACTTGGCTGCCATAGGTTTGAGACAGATAATACATTTTCTTCTTTTTTTTTTTCACTTTCCTGATCTAAATGGCCAGTCTGCAGGAGACAATAAAACAGGCTATGAATTCCTGAGCTAGTTTCAATTCGTAGGAGACATTAAGCTCCACAAGACTGATCAGATTTCACATCACCAGTCCCAGTAGCTCTGGCAGTACCTAAGATAATTATTTAATTTATAGCTGTAAATTACTCTTGGATCATAAAATTCCAGTTAGATGAGGGCTGAAGCAAACAAGTAATTAAGATTAGAGTACCCACAAAGAGCTGATTATTATTTATGGTCATTACCTCCCTGACATTGTAGAACAAATTGAAGATTCAGAATTCCTGAATTGTTTAAAGGTCCTAAGATAATTGAATATTCATTAATAAACCTAGCTAAATTAGTAACAATTATTAACATTGACCATAAAGCTGCAAGTTCAGGGGAAAAAAAATGGTGTGTCTGCTTGTAACATATTTGGAGTATAAAGTGACAATCTGAAATTTTTAAATGAATGCTTGTTAGAGACGCACATTTACATTGTTATCTAATAGATATTGTTGGAAATAAACCATGGTATATTTCTTTCTCTGTCTACTTGTTTTTTCCTCACAGAACACTTTCAGGGGAGGATGGTCATTTCTCATCTTTCTAAGCCCATTTCCAGCTCACTGCTAGGCACATCATTGGCACCGAGGAAGTAATTCTGAATTGAAATTACTGGGATAAATGTTTTCAGTGGGACATTAGGCAATCATATGAAGCATATTCATAAATGTTTTGAGACTATGCAGAAAGTAATAAAATGATATTTGAAGTAAAAAAAGTGTGATCACAATCATGAAATCAACTCTTGTTAAATGTGGTTATCTCTGCTGTAGGTGAAACAATTATAATAAATTTTAGTTTCTTCGTTTTTTTTGTTTTTTTTTTTAATTATACATTGAGTATCTCTTGCTTTAGGACATTAAAATTTTTAAAAATTTACTTTTAGTAAAATACCCCTTTGCTGGGTATTTGAACTTGTAACTCTGGCTGTGTAAACATTGTGGACTTAATAATTACATAAATTAATAAAGCACATCAATTAATTATTGCTTATTTTTTTATGTAGGCACAATTTTTTGAATGTGAATATAGTATTTGTTCTGAGAAAATAAAAAAAAATATTTCAAAATTTCTAAATTGGAAAACAACACGAGAGGGAAAAAGTAAAGCAAAAAAAAAAAAAAAATCCTGAATCATTTATACATTTTTCTAGTTGATTTTATTGGCAAATCTGAAATAAAATAAACTCTAGGTCACATAGGTCTCCATGTAGTAATTCCCACTGACAATTTTCCATTTGGGATATCAACATGCAGTAGTCTATCTTAGATATTGCAATATTCAGTCACTGTGTTTGCGGCATGTCTTTATATATTTAATTACTGTAAAAACTTCAATTTGTACAGATCTCCTAAAATTTCAAAGCACTTTTATATAAATTATCTTCCATGTTGAAGTATGAAGCTATCTTTTAGAAATCAAGTATAATTTTGGTAAATATGAAGGAAATATAAATTAATATGTATTAATATTATGTTAAACAATTTCACACATAGTATCTTGACTCATCATGGTACACTTTAAGGTAACTATTTTTCTTCATAGTTGGCAGAATATTCCCCCAAAGATTTCCATGTGTGAACCCTTAGAAAGTGTAAACATCTTATGCTATATGGCAAAGGGACTTTGTGGATTTGGATTATAGATCTTAAATGTGAGAGAGTAGCCTCAATTATCCAGATGGATTCAATCTAAACATATGAGCCCTTAAAAGCAGAGACTCTTTTCCAGCTGCAAGCAGAGGAAATGCAGTGGTAGGTAAAGTCAGAGAGATTCCAAGGATTCAATGAGCTTTATCTGGTTGGGATGTAAGGGCCCATGTGCAAGGAGAAGAAACAGGCCCAGGGATTAAGGGCAGCCCAGCAAAGAAAAAGCAACCTCAGTCCTACAACCCATGGAACTGAAATCTCTCAGCAACCTAAATGAGTTTGGAAGCATATTCTCCCTGGTAACTTTCCAGAAAATAGCCCAGCCCGGCAACACCTTGACTTCAGACATGTGAGATCTTAAGCAAAGGATCTAGTCAAGCCATGCCAGAATTCTGACCCACGGCAACTGTTAGGTAATAAACAGGTACCGTTTTCCATTATTAGATGTGAGGTAACAGGTTATAGAAATCACAGAAAAGTAACAGATTTTATCACTTTTATCCCGATGAGAATGATTCTGAGGCTCAACAAATGATTTAAAATGAATAGAAATCCATCTAAAATCATGTAGACATAAACATAACTCTGTTTCACAGCAGGACTTTGATTTTTTTTTCTATCACACAATAATTACACAGGAATAATTATAGAATATAAATCACTTTCTCTGCCTGCATCTTAGCATGCTACCTAACATAAGAAGATGACAATAATTATTGCAGTCATAATAACATAACACCATTGTTTAAATTTCTGTCATATGTCAGGCATATTGCCAAGCATCGTACACTGACCATCATATTAAATATCTATAACAATGGTATGAAGCTGGTTCTGATAGCATTCCCATTTTATAGGTGAGAAGATAGAGATTTAGAAAGGTTTAAGTCACTTGGTAAAATAAGTACAGAAGGAACATATACCCAGTCTTTCAGCCTCCAAAGCTGGATATTTAAACACTGCATTGCACTCTGGCAGAAGCCTAAAATAATTAATTGATGTGCTTTATTAATTTATGTAATTATTAAGTCCACGATGTTTACTTTTCACGTAAGTAGAAGTAAGCAACAAAATCTCAAGCACGTGGAAGTAAGCAACACAATCTCAGGCACGTAGGAAGAGTTTAAATGTTACTTGGTGATTTCATTAATAAAAATAGACATTTTTTTTTTAACTCTAACTTTCTGTCAGAGACCAGGCATTCATGTAGATATTGTACCTATTTTCAATCATTTCTCTCCATAGTCACATGAAATAGGTGATGTGTCCATTCAATACTTAAGGAAATTAAGGTTTGCAGAGTTTAAAATACTACCTTTAGGCCACACAACTAGAATATGGCAGAGCCATATTTAAACTCAGGTCTGTGTGACTCTAAAGACCTTGTTTTTAAACTTCCAAATCTTAATTTTCAGACATTTAGTCAGAATAAGTAGAGGAGCAGTTCTCCTCCTTAGGAATCTATAAAGATTGATATTAATCTCCGGAAATAAAAATCAGCCACTCAATCCATTTTAAATCTTCCAGGCACTTGGGGTTCTGGCTGGAAGACTGCCAATTCAGTGTAAGGCATGGATGAGCCCAGGTGGGCATTCTTGCTCTTGTATGGAAGCTCCCTGAAGAACTGTCCTCTGTGTCAAAGATAGGACATCTTCTCTGATCCCTTCAAATAAATGACTATGTCTTGAGACACAGGGATGTGGGAGAAAATTTTGGAGGCCAACACATCTTTTATTTCATTCATCTCCTTTGGCTAGAGAAGTATGTTTCCAATATCGATGCCACCTCAAAACAAATGATCACACTGTGTAATCAGGATCCCTCCTGAGAACCTTTATATCCTCCCTTGGTCTTAGAGATATCCCTTCTCCTTATAAAGGCTCCCATTGTTTTATTGGTCCTGATTAAACTTGCGTAAAAGAGTATTGTGAGTATTTTAAGATACTACTTCTACACTTAAGACAGGGGCATGTCTCAGACAACTAAAATGTAATTTGTTCTTAACAAGGGAAGGTGACTTGGTCAATACTCTGAGATTTGCTTAGGATAGACAGAAACTAAGATGAATTTAACATGCCCGACTCATCTGGTGCTGTGTTAATCACATTTATATTGTCTTACCCACTCTCCTCTCTCTCTCTGACACATATACACATACACACACAATAAGAGATACATTATTATTTCCATTTTATTGGTGAACTGAGACTACGAGCAGCTAAACACATTGTCCAGAGTAAAAAAAGAAGACATGATAGAGTTGTGGTTCAAACACAACACAATCTGACCTCAAAAACCTTGTTGCTACATAAAGCACACTAGATTTATATTAGTTTATTTATATTAGAGTAATGGACTTGAAACTAGTCCATAACATCTTCCTGAGGATGTTTTAATTTGTGATGATTTGTCGAGAGTCTGCTATGGTGGCAGAGGTAGTGTTTTTATTATTATTATCATCTTTTAAAATTTTTAATGTACTTCCTCAAAGCTCTCTTATCTATATCAGGTATGGAGAGACCTGTAAAACAGTTGCTTTCTTGACTCAATACTAGAATATGGTCATTTATGCCTTGGTAACTAATGATTGCATTGTACTTTAAAGTTTACCAAGTGTTGACCCATGTATTTAACATTCACAAATCTGTGGCCCATATAAAAATGTCAGCATCATTCCAGATGAAGAAACTGAGGCTAAGAGAGGTTAAATGATAAATCTAACATCACACCAAGACTAAGTGTCTCTGCCAGGTCCCACAACCTGGTCTCCATGGTCTCAATTGTGTTATTTCCACAATTCTACAAACAATAATCATTAAGCAATTAAAAAACAAAAATCACTTTTTATTTGAATTCCTATATTGCTGATAGTATCTCACTTTTTGAATTTTAAGCGCTTGGGCTATGATGCTGTTATTGTTATTTTTGCATTAGACCCACATAATTTCTTTGAAGAGATTGTCTCCTTGCTCAATACATCCTTTGATTATAGACCCCCTGCAGAATTTATATAGCAATAAGATATCCTTGAACTAAAGAAAAACCAGAACATAACTCTGCTCCCATTCCCCAAATTGTACACCTTTCTATGTATATCTGAGAAATGCATATGTGACAGGCAAGAGTTTGACTTTCTAAGAGTAATATATTCCTACTTCTGGGGAGAAATACACAACATATATGCTATTGATGGAGGACTGATAACATCTGACTCCAAGACAATAGTGTCCCTATCAGAGTATGCTTTCATGATGAAAATAGCATGTCCCTAAAACAATGATTCCTGTTTTTAGTCATTCAAAAACAGTCGCACTTCTCTTTATCTAGAACATTTTTATTCACTCTCTTTCACCTACTTAATTCCCATCTATAATTTATGTTCAACTCAACTTTTACCTCCTCAAGACCTTTTCAGATTTATTAGTCTGATTTAGCTGCCTCTATTCTGTGTCCTCGAAACAACTGTTTTATAAACTATCACAATATTTTGTTATTGTTATTTTACTGGAATATAAGCCTCTCATCAGCTTTTAGGTTTTGCATTCTTACTCATATTTAGCAGAATCACAATATTATGCACTCACTAAATTCTTATTAGATTCATAATATAGTTAAATAATTTTTAAAATATGAAGTATTTTATTGATAACTTGAATTTAAAGATAATTTTGTATGGTTTGATATAGGATGATTTTCAACAGAGAAGATTTTATATAGATTTTTATCCATAAGAGGTTTTGTTAAGAGCAAAGCAATTTGATCTTTACTGATGAAAATCTACACCGATTAAGGAAAGAACTTAGTAATTACGTATAGGAAGTGACTATTCACTATTGTTAATATGAGTACAGATGACTTAGTTTGGAATATAAATGATATATCTGCCATTATAATGACAGTAGTTTGTGGTGAGGAAGAGGATATGCTACAGGAGGTTAGTCAAAGAACTCTATTTAGTTCCCTTCTGACTGTATTTCATGGTAACAGAATACATAATGGTAGATTTTTAATTAATATAGGTGGGTAAGCCCTTGAGGAACTTACAGCCTGAGAAATGTGAAGAGAATGTTAGTTAAGATTCAGCATAATAGATACTACCATGTATGTATGTATGTATGTATGTATGTATGTATATATGTATGCATAGAATTCTATGGTGGCACAAAGGATAGGAACTTGGTGCTATGGGATAGGAACAAGGGATAGAAACTTTTTGTGGTACTTTTACTGGTATAACCCATTCTCCATTTTCTTGAGCTATTATAGCACAAAGCCTAATCATTATAGGCATTCAGTATAGTTTGTTTCTTCCCTTTCTTTTTCCCTCCATCTCTTTACATATATATAAAATCAATACATAGATTAAACTTTGTACTTTCTTCCTATTGACCAGCACTGATTTGCTTATGTTGAAATAGACATTAGAGATAAAGGGGATGGCTCTATGAAAACATCAGTATGGGATCCCCTTTATATTATAACGGTGTTTGTTTCTTTTAATAAAAAGTGAATACTTATTGCAATTGATTTGATCAACTTTGACTTAAATGTGTTTTGTCAAAGAGACATGTGTAGTCAGATTCCAATTCATTATTGGTTATCTGGTAATTAGAGAGATGCTATATTATATAGACTGAGGCAAACAGAGCTTATGTTTTGGGAATAGCCTTGAACACCCTGGGAAGAAACCAGAGGTGAGAAAGGGCAACCCAGAAATTTATACTTGGAACTTGTTTGAAGATGTCCATGCTGTCTCCTTTGTTCATGATACAAAGGGCATTCAGAGTTCTCCTTTTCTATAGCCTGCAAAAAAAATCTGTGAAGATCAGAGATGAGCAGTGGGATGCAGCTGCCTGGGATATAGCTGTCCTCCATCCAGAATAGCTGTGTATCCACTTGCAAAAAGTATGTGTCATTTTATAAATCAAAGTATACAGTAAAATTAGCTATCTCCATAATTCAATTTGTGGCTGTGGGGGAGCAGGCAAAAACAAAAATATCCTACTATTTCCTCATTTATTTTTAGAAAAATAAAAAGATATTTTGGAAGTTTAGTTAAATTTTTTAGAATAAAAAGCTATTAAAGAAAGAATGGCTCATTAAATTACTGTATTATACCCTGTCCCAAAAGACAAGTACCAGAAGCCTTTGTACTCATGATAACTCAAGTTTTACCATATCTCAAATATACCATTAGGCAGGTTTCTTTTCATTATTTTGTACAACTATTTTGTTTTAAAATGTACATTCTTATAGCAAAGATATTATTATCTGATTATCTCATGCCACATGGCTATATAAGCAAAGGACTCCAAGATCCGTGATCTGTTTGAGAGTATATATGGTGTGATGCCCTGGTTTTCAAATTGTGAACCACAGAACCCTCAATATCCACAGATGTGTATCAGGAGTCATGTGGAGGTGAGGGACAGGGGTTTAAGGGTGCAGCCACCAAGACCTTCACACATAGACCAAACAGAGAAATACAGATTTTACCTGTTTTATATATGGGCTTCTGTGAAAGATTTTATTTGAAAAATGAAAAGTGAAGCTAAAAGTTATTTGAAAATCATTAGTATAATGTAAAGAATATAAGCTATAGAAATAAATGGACTAAAAGCTTTATATTAAAATTCAATCACTTGTTAATAATATAACCCAGTGAAAATCTTTTAACTTCTTTGATCTTTATTTTATTCATCTAAAAAAATGAGGATCTTACCACGAATTTTACAGAGTGATTCAGAGTAGTAAGGAGAAGGGAACTAACATTTATAGAGACCATGTTAATTACCAGGTTTTGCAGAAAACTATTCAAAACTTCTGTATTGTTTCCTGCTCTCCCCATTCCCATGTACAGTAAATATATGATACTCAAATAAACTACAGTATACTATTGATCCAGATTGATATTAACTTACATTATTTAATGTAAATATTGATATTTACTTATATCATGTATTCTACATTACAAGCGCCTTGAGCATTAAGATAATACATGTATTTTGTGAGAACTTGAACACTTCCAAGGAGAGGACTTCATTGTTAATCACTTGCCATTCATTGTCTTGTTATTTGACCACTTGCACTCTAAAACCCTGTGAGAAAAATCACTCCGTTTCATGCCAGAACCACCATTCCCTGCACTCCACAGCATCCTGTAGCCACTTCATTACTCTCCAGTTCCTTCTAATCTCCATATTTAAAGGTGATCATCTCTAGCATTCTCTTAATCTTGGTACTAAGATAAAAAGAAACAATTTAACAAATCTTGCCTTTATTGGCAAACTGTTAAATTCTCGAACTAAATGCCCTATAAAATGAATTTAAAAAATTAGGTGGGTGAGGAGGATGGATAAATAGATAGGCAGATAGATCTTTGTGGCAAAATGTAGTTATTGCATTCTAAATGTAAAATAAAATTGATTATGAATAGGAATCAATAACATCTAAATTAAAATATTTGTACTCAGACTTAATATTATGTCAATTTAGGACACTGTAAAGAATTGATTTCAGAAGACAATCATAGCTACCATTTACTGAGAATTCTTTATAGCTAGGCGTTGGTAGTTGCTTTATATATATTAAGTTTAATTTTCACGATGTTTATAAAGTAGATATCATTAACTCCATATTCTACATTAAAATACTAAATATTAAGAAAACTAGGTAAGATGAGTTTCAGGTATCATTCAAGATAAGAAGGGTAAAAAAAATGGAGCCTTTTTTCCTATAACCTATCAACAGAAATTTCCATTTCTTAGGTTAGTCCATTTTTAAAAAGTTACTTTAGGCAACAGAAGAAACACTACAGAAAATGCCTTCACATATGGAGTTATGTAAATTAATACAGAGAATTAGAATTGAGTATTGGTTAACAGTAAAGTATCAGATCCAAGAATAAAGCCTGGCTCTAACACTTAACAACTGTGAGACATTGGATAAATCACAACCTTTCTTGTTCTTGGTTTGTTGTATAGAATAGATTTAACTATCCCTTACTAACACAAGTGTGATTAGGATTATTAAACTCATGCCTGTGCAATTGCTTTGGATATAGTAAGTGTTCAGAAGTTAGTTGATGGAACTTGAGGATGTTTCACACTTTCCAAATGACCAAAATTCTCTATTTCCGCTTTGTGAAATTCACCTGATCTCATTCTTTAGTGTGAATACAAGGTACAATTCTCAACCAGATGTAACAGCTATCAATCTTCACTTCCAGATATCTGTTATCTGAAGTATCTCTGCTTCAGCATCAACTTGTCTCACTAATGTGGGATTGCTTTGGACTGATAGCCTCCCTACTCCTTTAAAGTCTCAAACTTCTGAGCTTTAAAGGAAATAAAGAGAAATATAATTTTACTATCTATTTTGTCAGCCTTTGTGAAACAATGATTTGAGAAAAGATTAAGGAATGTATATTCAATAAATAGGAGATATAATTGTTTTGATGAAACAAAAATTCCTTTGAATCTCAATGCCTACAGAGGCACTTTCACTGGGGCTTCATTTTAATATTATGGTTTTCATTGTAAACAATATGTCATTAGAAGAACATTCCTGAATATTTCTTATAGCCACTATCAGGCATTCTTTATTATAAGATTATGTGTCCAATATATATGTCCCTACATTAAAAAAAAATTACTACTTACAAATTTGAATTTAGAAGATTTTACTTCTTTTGAAATCAGTGTATATTTGCTTGTATCTACCAATAACTGCAGGGTATGAAATTTGTTTTTCCATATTCACCAATGCTAGCAAAATGTATGGAGTTATACTTAATAGTCACTTATATATTATCCTATATTAAATATATACATTCATGTTTGTACTGACGGTATAACTTCTTGAGCTTCTATTCTGTGTAATTAAAATATATATGCTCATTAATGTACATCATCTCAGTATCATTTGGAAATTATTATTATTAAAAAAGAACAACAAGAACAAAAATAAAAGCTCCCATCCTTCAAAATCAAATGGAAACAAAAATATTAGCCATGTAGTAGGAGAAAAGGCCATTAAGACAAGGCCTTATTTTTGATGCTGATAATATAACTTTACAAGAGGAAATCTTTTCATGACGTTAATCAACTCTACATCGACTATTATGGCAACTTCTGGTTCATCAAGTTAGGTGATATTTATCTACTGGGCTGCTCCTTAGTGGCTTTGTGCTCTGATTTAATTTTCCTCATGTACTTGTTATGGATTTAGAAGAGTACTTGTGTCAGAAGTGAAAAGAGAAGCAAAGAAACCCAGGAGAATTCAATATATCATCATGCATTTTCATTCTTTTCTCTCATTTCAGGCAGTTCTCTTGGTTGATTTTGGACAGGCTTCTCAGCCCACAGTGACACTCAGTGGTGGCTGAGCAGACAACAGCAGAGCATTCAGGGAACAGAGCCTCAGACAATGCTTATCTGGTGTGTGAATCAATCAGTATGCAATTGTCTTTTCAAGGAGAGCAGTCTTAGTTTGTAATGAGTATAACTCTTTGAATGATGGCTCATCATCATGATTGCTTCCACTGGGCATTTTACCAAAGAAGAAAACTGGCCTCTTCATTGTATGAAAGATAAACATCTTTTATCAGAATGTTCCACCCTCTTTAAATTCAAAAAAAAAAAAAGTACACATACATACACATTTTCCTTTCTCTCTCAAATCTTGCTGTCAAATACAATAGCAGTTAGCCACTTGAAAAGTGTTTGTGACTGAGAAATTAATTTTTAATTAATTTTAAGAAATTTTAATTTAATATAAAAACTGATAGTTGCCTAAGTTATTGAAAAACTTTTTAAAGTATACTTGGAACAACTCGACCATGTGAATCTACTTTTTTAACTGTAAATTTTATGAAATTTAGATGCAGATCAAGTGTTCCTAATGAAACTTTAACATACAAATTGAAATGCATTATGTGTATAATACATATTAGATTTGAAAGATTAAATAAGAAAAATAATGTAAAATATATCAATAATTTTATACTGATTTAATCTTGAAATTATATTTGTATATAGCAAATAACATATTAATTTATCCTGTTTCATTTTACTTTTGTTGACATAGCTATTAAAAAGTTACAATTACATATACTGTTAATGTTATATTTTTATTAGGCGGCATTGCTCTAAATGCTGCATTATCTCAAACCTACATAAGAAGCATTGCTCTAGATGCTGCATTATCTCAAACCTACACAGACTCTTCTCTCAAACCTACATAAGAAGCAAACTCTAAATTTCTTTGATCTCTAGTTTCCCCTAACATTGAAAATAAGAAAAAGGGAATAATAGAGCAGTAAACTTGAATGATAGAGCAAAAGAGCCCTGTGTTTTCTTATTTTGTAAAAAGCCATTCTCATTAAATGATCTTTTTTTATGTAATCCATTTTATAGATATTTATAAGTGCCTACTCTTTTTCTGGCATTGTACTTGACCTTGAGTAAACATTGGATAATGAAAAAGAAAAGGTTCATGAATTAACAAACCTCATAAACGAGTGTTGCAGACAAACATTAAACAATCAGACAAACAAATACATGAGGATACATTGGGGTGAGAACCACACAGAAGTAGACTGGGTTCAGGCACAGAGAATAACAGCTGTAGGAAGACCTTTGTGGGTTAACTAAGGAACTGCTCTCTGAGGCTATGACTCGTAACCTAGGCTGGACAGAAAAGTAGAAACTGCACAACAAATTAAGGAGACAGAATTCAATGCAAAAGTAGTGCATGTTCAAATAACTCAAGGCAGAAAAGAGGTTGATATTTTTGAGAAATGAGAGAGAGGTCAGTAAGGCTACAGCTGAAGTGTGAGAGTGGCCAGACTGAGGTTGGAGTAGTTCACAGGCTCTGAATATTTTGGTACCTGACAGGACAGGGCAGGGAATTTGGGTTTTATTCAAAGTATAATATAAAGCCATGGCAATGTGTTTAAGCACAAGAGAAATAGTATAGTTTTATAGCTTTAACTGCTATATGGAGACTAGATTGGTGAGGAGAAAGATGGCAAGAAAATCTATCTAAGAAAGAAGTGTACTAGCTAGAATTAGGGGAGGGGACAGTATAGAGGGAGAAAGATTGGAATCTTTAATATGGATGTATATATACACCACTTCCTTCACCCAAGATTATTAGCTCACTGAAGACTTGGATTTTATGTAATTTATCTTATACAGACAGAGCTCAGCTCAGCCCTGACACATTATAGATGCTCAATAAACATTGAATTTTTAAAAGTTATGAAGATTTACCTCACTGCCTTAAAAATTTTTATGTCTCCCTATTACTTAGAGAATAAAATTATAACTCCTTACAATGACATTTGAGATGCAGTAAAGTATTATTCAAAGCTCTCTTTTCAACCAACATTTCTCCCACTATCTTCTCTACTCACTTGAGACTATTGCAATATCCACGCCTCTTTTTTTTTTACCCGGCCCAAAACTACTCTATTTTAAATTTCAGCTCAATTGTAAGCACCAATCAATTGCTAGCAAGAACAAAAGCCATGGAGAGCAGAGTTCATGTTTTGATTTTGTACTTTAGCTCTAGCAAGAATTATGCTATCCACCTGTGCACTTGTTAAATGTGCATTGACTAGAGAGGTGCTTTTAAAATAACATGGTGAGCAATCCCTCTCCTGGATATTTACCACAAAGACTTGAAAACCCATATTCAAAAAGATATTTGCACACCAATGTTCATAGCAGCATTATTCACAGTGGCCAGGACATGGAAGCAACCAAAGTGTCCTATGATAGATGACTGGCTAAAGAAGCTGTGGCACATATATACAATGGAATAATACTCAGCCATAAGAAGAGATGAAATACTGCCATTTGTGACAACATGGATGGACATCGAGATAATCATACTAAGAGAAATAAGCCAGACAGAAAAACTTGAAAATCATATGATATCACTTATATGTGGGATATAAACCTAAAAGCAACAAATGAACAGGACAAATAGAGACTCATGGACATGGACAATGGACTAGTGGTTAGGGGGTGGAGGAGGAGGGGGTAGGTAGATGGTTAAAGGGGGTTGAATATAGTGGGGGAGGGGAAGGGTGAAGTGGGTAAAGAGGATCAAATATTTGGTAGCTGAAAGAAACTGATCTTTGGGTGGTAAACACACAATAGAATATACAGATATCAAATTATAATGTACACATCAAAATTATATAATTGTATTAACCAATGTTACCCCAATAAACTTAATAAAAATAAATGAATAAAATAAAATAACATGGTGAATTGTGATAATGCAAAATAATGTTGTAACCCTCCTTTTCCTTCATGTTCTCATTCTCTCCATGATGAAATCCCGGTAACTATCACTTTACAGTCCTTCATGAAGGAGAAAGAAGGTTGTGTATCAGTTGCAAGTTAAATCTGCTTTTGTATAATCTTTAGAAGACTGGAGTCCTTCATGTTCTCCTGAAAGCATTGACCAAGGTCAATGAATAAAACTTTATTTGGCACATCTGCCCATGAGCATAGGAAGCCAGAAGCCAGTACTCATTTGATTCCTACTCCCCTCTGCTTTATTTGAATAGGCAGAAGAACTAGTCAAATAATGGTTCATTCTAAAAAGATAGTCAAACAAATCTGAAGATGGAATAAGACTTATTTGGACCACAACAGTAGATTTGTTGAGCAAGTTCAGCAATTTTTTTTTCAACGTCACATATCTGTGAGATAAGTTCTTTAGCATTAACAATGTATTAGATGGATATTCAATAAAATGTTGAATCAAAACAGGTTTCTGAAAATTAACTTGACAATGCAGAGAGTATGTAAAAATTAGGAGATAGATGATCAACTTGTGAATAATCAGTTAGCATTTACATTTAAACGGATGTATATTTTTTTTGCCTGACACTTTCTTTGAAGACAATATTATTCCCTAAGAGCATTATACTGCCTGAAATGTATTTTGTTTTTCTTAAAGTTATCTTAAAATGAATTTGCAATTAAAATTTGTAACTTCTTATGAAATTACATTACATTAATCTACAGCAAACAACTTATCAGGACCCATAAACATAGTGTGATCCCGATAATAAAAAAATAAGCTTTGCTATGACCAACAATTAACGTGAGGACGGTAAGTTCATTCTAAAACATTTCTAAACATGTAGATAATTATTGAAGAATGGTAACAGTAACGCGTCAGCGATCAAAGCTGATTTTCTCTACTTTAAAGAATGGACTGCTTCCTACTGGATGGTAGTTTGTTGCTTAATGATACTATAGAAATATAATGATCAGAAGTCCTAAAGTCCTAGATCAGATAATGGTTGACATGCATTGATCCAGAACACAGCTGAGGTAGAAGGTGTCTATATCAGCAAGATCATCATAGCATTATTCTATATAGAACTGAGTTTTCTGGAAGACAGAGGAATGTGGAACTTCATTCCACCATGATCCTGGGTGCTTGAGTCCACCCCTTGGCTTAAGGACTAAGTCTCTCTATCATTAATATGCCACCTTCATGCTCGATGTTCTTTATTCTCTCTTGATGTCCCAACCACTGCAGATACCACATACTATGCTTGCCCAAATCCTTTTCTTCCTAGTACTATCTTGATTTTCAAACCTCAGAAAGAATTTGTTTGCTGACTCCAACATTCATTAATCCTTGGTCCCCACACACACTCCCTTTATTTCAAGAGCACTTATAATAAATTATATAATTTATCGACTTGCCATGAAACACTTTGCATTTGATGTCACATCATGAGTGTCCATTTCAACTTCTCAAATGTATTTTAATTTAAAAAAAAAAACAGATTAGTCTTTCTCCCTATACCCTAGATTCTGAATTTAAGAAAATACAGGTATAAATCACTAGCTATATGCCTAAGGTAAATAATTTATCCATCCTTCAAATATTTTCATTTCCTTGTCTTTAAAATTAGGCTAGTAATGCCTGGTTGGAGACTCTTGTGAATAAAGTATATAACAAATATGAATGCACTTAATATAGTTCTGTTATTCAATAAATATGTATCTTTTGTCTTTCATTACCATTACCTAGTGCTATGTCAAGACTATTGTAGAAACTCAATAATGAGCTGAATTTACACTTACTCTTCCTAATTCTTGCTCTGGAATGCTTTTTTCCCCACCTTCTTTCAGGTTCAGAGCTAATGAAGATGTATTTCAGAACTGGTATTAAAAGTGTCAAAGAGCTTTATGTGAAACAACTCACACATCTCAGTGTCAAAATATCTCAAAATACAGAACAGCAGTGCATATCTGAGTATTCACTCTGGCAAGAGAGAAAGAGGAAGAGTCTGGAAGGAATTGATCTGAAAGAGCTTCCTAGCCCGGTCCACTATATTTCCTCCAATATCTCCAGTATATGAACAAGAAACGTACTTTTCCCTTTTGGTAATTTCCCCCCAGAAATCAAAGAATTGATGAGAGCAATTCTGGAGGTGGGGATGACACCATATAACAAAAGAAAAAACAACTCTTTTCTTTTTCTGATTGCTATTATCAAACACCGAGTCTCCCCCAAGGATTTCACAAAAAGGTAAGTTACCTATATATGCACCCATCTCTTTTGGACTTTAAGCTCCTTGGGATATGCTAGCAAATAGACTGCGCCTTGTTTGCTGTCATATTCCAAACATTAAATTCACTCTGGCACACTTATGATGTTCAGTACTTGTTTAGTGGATGGTGCTTTTGTATCTGCTAAAGGAAAGTCTTGCTCTTGCCACCTTTTCTATTTCATCTCCTTACACTCTCTGCCACAAATAAGAGACAATAACTTGTTATAGAAAGAGTAACATAATCAGATGGACCTACTTTTAAAGGAAAGACTGGAGCTTACTAGCTAAATGACCTTGAGTAATTTACTTAACCAAATAAACACTACCTTCTTCATTATTAGCATTATATATATATATATATATATATATATATATATATATATATATATATATATATATATATATATATATATATCAGTGATTCCTTTCTTTGCAGAATTAGGCAGCCACTTCTCTGATACATATTTATTTTTAAATTACCAATTGTATTAGGGTAATTAGTTTATATTTATACTTAACTTTCTGTTAGACATTTAGCTGACTGCCTCACAGATAACACAAATCCAATATATACAAAATAGAACTCATTGTTTCACATCTTCCAGTTTATTTCAATGAAAAGTACCCCCACCAACCCAGCAGTACAAACTAGAAATCTGGGAGTCATATTAAATTCACTCATATGAATGCTGCTAACTCTTTTGGTTTCTATTTAATAGTCAATAGAATATTTCCATCTCTTTCCCCATTGTTTCTAACTTAGTTGTGGCTTTCATTCTTCCCTGGATTTCTCATGGTCTAAGGTCTTCTTCCACATATCAGCTAAAATAATCTAAAATGTCATCCAGTTCTGAATAATATTCTGTTTAAATATTTCATGATTTTTTGAAATTAATAATAATAACAATAATAATAATAATAATGAAGAAGAAGCATTTAGATACAAAACAATGAGAAGAACAGGTAGCATCTAAAGAAAGGCAATTCCTTAGGAAAAAAGCAAAAAAAATCTCAGGTAGAAGTAGAAAGATTTATTGATTGCCTTCTCCTTCAATCATATTGATTTCAATATCAACCATTCTTAATATCAACAACTATTGCTCTACTAAATAATTCAGTCACATTTTCATCTAAAGTGGAACCATAAAACAATGGTTATATTGAGAGTAACAGGTACATACTAATCAATTTAATAGTCAATAAGATGCTCATGACTATTAGGTTAGAGAACTCAAAATCAGAGAAATAGTGCATAGGTCCCTTAGTTAGTGAACTAAGGCCCAGAACATAGAAATCTCTTGTTAAAATTAATATCACTAAAAACAATAAAATTCATTTTCTGCTTCATAAAAAAAATAGGAATCAGTATTCTTGGTACCCCTGCATATCCTATAAACTTACTGATTTACTTCTTAGATTTAAAAATCCATCTTCTCCTTTCTGCCTTGCTGTCTCCTTCATTCCTCCCTCTGTCCCTCCCTCACTTTCTTCCTTCCTTCTTCCCTTCCTTCCTCTTTCCCTCCCTTGCTTCCTCCCTCCCTTTCTCTTCCTCCTTCCCTCCCTTCCTTCCTTCTTTTTTCTATCCATCTCTCCCCTCCTTTCTTTATTCTTTTTCATTATTAAAATTCAGTCCAAACTGCTACTATCTAAACTATATTCTCTATTCTAAAAACAGAGTATTTGTTTAATAGTTTACAACTCTTCTATCAGCTCTCAGATTAAAATAACAACCCATATTCTTAGCAGTAACCTCCAGGCCCTCTGTCTTCTGGCCTTTGTATTTCTGTAGTCTCACTGCATCTGCCCCGCCTGCTTTTGACCTCTCTCATTGTGCCTACTTACTCTTACTCTCAGGACTACTCCCTTTGTGAAAATTCTCTAACCCCACTCATTCAGTAATTTATCCCTATGTATTTCTCAGCCTCGATATCAGTTTCCAAGAAACTTAATAAAAATGATTATTACTTCTAATGCATCATTTCCTTTATCTAATATTTTTCATCTGGCATTGCAAATTACTTCTAAAGACTTTTATTAAAGTATAAAATATATACAAAAAAGTGTACATAAGGCCAGTGTAGTGCTTGAAAAACTCTTACAAAGTGACTCTCGTTTTATTTTATTTTTAATGCAATTACCTGTGATTCTGATATTAGCATCTGCTCTGTCATTTGGAATATGCTCAAACTGTAAGGATACAAACATATCATAAAAGAATTGTTCCTTGTCTTCATGGAGAGTATCCTTTGATGAGATCTATGTAATAGGACAATTAGAAGCAGAATAGGCCAGAAATGACTCATTCATCCATTCATTCATCTAGTATTTATTGACTCTTTACTAGATGTAAAAATGGCTCAAAGAAGACACAGTCCCTCCCCTCAGTGAGCTCACCTCAGTGAATAAAGCATGAAACATGCCAGTGAGACTTGTATATGTTATGGAAGTTCATGGGAATAAAAAGTTACCCCAGTTTTGGCATGTTGGGTTTAGAGTGTGGCAGTGCTAGGGAAAGTTTTGTAAAGGAAGTGATAGTGAAACTAATACCTAAAAGTTAAAGTTAAAGGAGAGCTAGGCAGCAAAAAGAGGTGAAGGGTGAAATGTCTTTCAGGCACAGGCCAAAACAGCTGAAAAGGCCCAGCAGGAAAAAAAAAAAATCCTTGGAGCATTAGCAAGTTAGAGAAAGTACCTTTCTGATGACTGAATTAGAAAGAGGAAATCAGAAAAGCCTGCTCTTACAAACACATTTATTTCTGTAGTTCAGTATAGCCTTGCCTCTCAGGATTTAAAAAAAAAAAAATAAAGACTTATGAAATCTATATGAAAACTGAAAGTCAGATACTCTGAACACCAAAATGCAAAACTCAGTCATAAGAACCAAAAAAGCTGCTTGGACTAGTCTCCAAGGATCATGTACAATTACATAAAGTGAGAGGTAGAATGGGAAGATATTGACAAAGAAGGACTTATTGAATCTGGGAGGAACCAGGCAGGCCATGATTATGGCATCAGTAAAACTTGTGCCCAAGGCAAAATTTAATATGTGGAAACAACAGTCTTAATATAGAGGTGTTTCTTTTCATTGTAGGCCAAGGAGAAAACTTCTAAGAAAATGGAAGATTACCATCTATACACTGTGCTTTACACATTAGCTTTAGGCCCTGATTTTGCTCTATTATCTCATGAGTAAAGATCACAAAGGATAGGGAGCTGCCGTCATACATATAAGGATAGAATGAGTATGTGACCAATGGTCTAACAACTAAGATACTTATTACTCATTCTCGTAGGAAATCATGACTGAGCACTTGGTGCAGCTTGACACAAGCACTAGAGTGATGATGCTGAATGAGAGATTAGAGACAATTCTACAATAAAAATTATATTCCAGAAATAGATACAGACAATGGATGAGTGAACCAATAAGTAAGATTACTTCAGCTAGTAATATGTAAAGAAACACAAGGAAGATAAATTATTCCAGTTAAGAGTCAGCGAAAGCTCTCTGGAAAGAACGTATTTGACCTAAGACTTGACAAAAAAAATCCAGAAGTAGCCCAGAAAGAAGAACCTGATGGCAGATGGAACATCGAAAGCAAAGACCCTGAGACAGGAATGAGCTTTGGCTCTCTGCAATAATACAAAAAAAGGAAGTGTCAAAGGGAGTTTCTTTGCACTCTAAAACATCTGGGACATCTAGAGCAGTCCTCTAGAACATTTTTAGAACGTCTTGCTTTCTAGAGAAAGAAAGAGAAGAGGAATGGTAGAAGTTGCATTCATAGACAGAAGCAGGTGCAAGTTAATTATCGAGTTAACAAGCATGGATTTTATCCTGAGAAAAACAATGACTTGATTTACATTATTTTTTTTTTTCCTGACTGTGGTATGGAGAAAGGCAATCATAGAAGCGTGGGGCTATGGTAGTAATTTAGTCAAGATATGATACTAACTTAGGCTAGATACCAATCTTGAAATAGGTTGTTAGCAGTAGAGACAGAAAGTGGGATCAAACTAAGAACAGATTTTAGAAGTATAGCTGACAAGACATTATGATGGATTGGACATGGTGTATGAAGGGAAGAAAGGAAACCAGGAGGATCCTTCAATTACTAGCTCCGGCAAATAGTAGATGGTGATGTTACGTGAGGGGAAAAAAGCCCCTTTTTGATGGAATTTAAGGAAATTACAAGATGATGTAAGCTTCTATCATATTATATCCTACAATTAATTGTAGGGGAAACTGCCCATCATTTGAAAGGTAAGAATGGAGATCAGTGTGGGATAGTACAGGAATAGATGAGAAATGGGTCCCCTCACATGGGCTGATTCCATCTGCTTGGAATTGGCCATCTACAATACTGATGGGAAAGATTCTGGAGCCCTAGCTGGCATATCTGGAAATAATACCTAGATTTAGCAAAACATGGCAGTGAAAGTAAGTCAGAAAGGTTGGCACACCTACCACATATCTCTGAAAATGAAATGCCAAGAAATACTATTGCATTTAAAGTTGAGTGGAAGGAACATGGGTTAAAATCCCTTGGGTAAGTTATTTAGTTTCCATAGTCCTTTGTCCTCATCTATAAAATGGGGTTACAAATTAAAATCTTGTATATGTGTAAAGAAGACAGAATGTAATAAAATTATGTCAAATACCTATCATTTAAGAGAATACTAATTTTATTCCTCAGTAATAAAAAATGACTTGCATATATTATATCTATCTATATTTATATCTATAGCTATATATCTATAGCTATAGATATACATCTCTATCATCTATCTATCTATCTAATTCTCTAGAATATCAGAGAATTTGATTCACCAAAATCATATTAAAACAAGTGTCTCCATCTTATTTTCTCTGTCACTCCCACATTTCTAAGATTGCTTATCATTCCAAACAAAAGAGAGAAATCCAATTAAAGTTGTGTTTCTCAGTTAAAGAATTTTAGCTTCATTTTTTGGCATACTCTACCCCCTCCCAAATAAACTTAAGCTTTTAGATAAATTTAAATAATTTGATGGTGATGATGATGATGATGATGATAAAAATAATAATTGCCTTCAAAATAAATACAAAGAGACTGGCAGGTAGCTGGAAGAAGAGACTTAGAGACCTCAGGTAGAAACTGAGGATAGCCAGTGTCTACACGTGGATTTTATGTGGAAGATGCTCTATCAATTTAATAGTTTTTCTTTATTTTTTAAATTTTTATTTTTAGATTGGAAATAAGTGGGTGGATAGGCAATACTAGCACAGTAAGAGAACTTATTACAGAGTCAATAAGGGTTTTAATATTGAGCTTAAATCAGATATGGAGCACCTAAAGTCAGATCATGTCTCATACTTTCAGAAACATCCTCCTGTTCAGAGTAAATGCTAAAGTCCATGCCAAAGTCCTTACTATGGCCCATGATACCCTAGATGACTTTATTCCCTGAATCTCTCCACCTCACCTCCTTATTTATTGTGCTCCAGTGCTGATGGGCGTTTCTCTTCTGACACGCGGAGCATGCCCTCCCCCACCCTTTCAGAGTCTTTGCACTTCCTATTCCCTCCAGAATAGAAATGGTCTCCCTTTAGATATTCTCAATGTTTAATCCCTCCCTTCCTTCGGGTCTTGATTTAAAAGACTCTTTCCCTCTGATGCCTCAGCTATTCTGTCTGAAATTTAAACATCCCATTAATATCTTATTTCACTTTTTTTTAATGTATTATTTTCATTAAAAGTCATATTTATCTAACATCATATACATTTTACTATTTACCTTATTTATGCCCATAATCTCACTAGAATGTAGATTCCACATAAGAATGAATTTTTATATGTTTTGTTACTTCTGGACTCCCAGTATGTAGAATATTGCCTGGCATACAGTAGGTGCTCAGTAAATATTTGTTGAATGTATGGACCACTACAAGCCTTATGCATGGGTTCTCTTTTTATCTAATACATTTACTTTATTGTTAAATACAGTTTCATGATCCATCCTCTTATGAAATAGGATTTTCAAATTAACTGATGTTTCTATTTCTGATTGCCTGAGTAGAAGACTTTTGTATATTGTGTCCTATTTGTTGAAAACTACTCCAAGACAATTTAGTTATATCTTATCTTATCTAATTGCATCTGATAATAAGTTGATCTTTGATTTATAAATATGTGGGATACATTGGGAAATTGTGTTGACAGCAAAATAAGCATTTAAGAAAAAAATTGTTGCTACTTTGCCCTGATCTCTGAATAGGATATATAAATGAAACTTTGAATTAGGATTTCTACCCCATAGTCATGCTGACATGTAACCATAAATTACAGAGAGAAGAGAAGGCACACCATTTATTAGTTTGTATAGAAAATGCTGAATACTTTCTATGTGCCAACTGCTCTTCACTGTCCTTTCATATGAGGTCTCTTAATCTATTTAAAGCATCACAGGAGATTTTAAAGAGAAATAGCAGGAGGAAGAATAGCGTGGGTTCCCTCTTATTATATTACAACACATGCTTCTGTTTTTTTCAACACAACTTATCACAAGGATAAAAGAAAAATTGCTATTTAAAATGTGATCATCACAAACATGATCGCATATGGACTCGATTATCAAATTTGTGAAAAATAACTAACCTACAAGAGTTTGATATAAAAATAACAAAGTATTTGATGAGTGGAGATGCTGACAATACAGAAATGCTGCAGGCAGAAGTAGCATCATTGGCACAGTGGGTAGTGCACCCATTTCTAGTCAGAGGAGTCACACTACATTACACACAAAAAATGTGCCTATTTCACAAAAGAGGCAAGAATGAGAGAGGTTAAATGATCTGCCGACGGTCACGCAGTAAGTAGAGGTTGAATGCAGAACTGAATCTCCTGGTCTCAAGACTGCTATTCTTTCCTCTATTGCCTTGCTAACATTATCAGGATGTGATCATCCCATCTATTCCTACCCCCATGCACTTAATTATGTGGTTAGCACTAATATGACAGTGCAAGCAAAATTTAAACAGTGAGTTCGTATAGTATGTCCAGCTCCTGACATATAATATTTCCTCAATAAATACATTTATTTCCTTTAGCAATTGGATACGTGAGTCAAACCATTTTATAATTTTCAACTCACATAAAAAATTTGTCCAGTTTGAACAGACTGTGACTAGCCTACTTGATACAAATTGAAGGCTGTCTAAGCCATCATCACACGAATGTGCTGATTAAATAATCCTCACCCTACCCTTAAAGGCTCAAACAGATATGAAAAGTTGTCACTCTCTTAAAATAATAAAGAGGCAGTGCATAGGCATTTTTGCTGTAATCACAAAGAGAAAAAAGAGAAATTGTCTAAGTTCAACCTGCAATTATTCTCAAAATATATATGCAATACAGAATAGAAAATGTGAAAACAATGAGTTTCATACATAGAACAGTGAAGTATTTTGAAACTATATGTATTCTTTTGTCTCTTTGAGCTACATTCAAATACAGTTCCACCATTTGTAAAAAATTAAATCAAATGAATTCTACATACTGAATATTTTCTACTTGTCTTCTGTACCATTGATATGAGACCAGATAAATAATTCTAGACTGAGTGTCAGAGCACTTGGATCCTAATTGCGGTTTGTCAGTTAACAATTATTTTTAACGTGGGCAAATCTCTTCAGCTCTTGCCACTATTCTTTACAGAATCTTTAGATATAAAAATAGAATAGGGAGATAATTTAACTATTATAATGTTTATTTGCAGTGCAACATAGTTTGCATTCTATCTACCTGGATGAAAGAGGATAATTTCTAGGTTAAGGGTATGAGCTTTGGAATCAGATTGTATGGGTTTGAATATAACCTCAGTTACTCACTACTTTTATTTAAAAAGTTTATTTTATTATTAGTTTCAAGTATACAGTACATTGGTAGACATTTATATAGTTTATAAAATGGTCCCCCTAATTGCTCTTTCTCTCCTCTGGCTCTCCACCTGAGAGCTCACTTATGCAAGATAAGCCTTCAGGGCTTCAGTTTCTTGTTTGTAAATTCACAATAATAAAAATAGTATGTGTCTTGGTGATTTTTGTAAAAGAGATAATTCATGTAGAAGGCTAGAAGAACATCTAAAGTAAAAGAAAGTGTTCAATAAATATTTTCTTTGCCTTATATGATCACAAATATCAGTATGGTCATTGCTGAAATTAGAACAGATTGTAGTTCTTACCTGGGTGTAATTTTGGACCCAGTGTTGATCTTGACATCTTTAGCTTGGTCTTCCCACTATAAGGAGTAGTTAATGCCAACTGTGCTTGGTTGCCAGGTAAATCAGTCATTCTACAGGTTAAGTTTCTAACATATATAATATATTAAATAACTAGAGGTTGATGTGATCACATTCACTCTAGCCTCTTGTGATTCCAATTTTCTCATCTAATTACCCCAGGACTTACTTTAATTGAGGATCTATTCTAGAACTTCTAGGTGGACTGATTTTGATACTGCTGTCTAAAACTTTGTGCAACAGAAACTGAAAGATTAAAGGGGCACAGATGTGTCTTTATTCCATCCACTGGTATCACTAAAATTGCCAATGATGAAGAAAGGAAGCTCCAGAGAAACCAGCGTAAGAGGATTGCAAAGAAGAGTAAGTCATGTTGGGCTCGCTTGCCACGGAAGTGACTGGAGAAACGCCTGAAGGTCAGAAGAGTAATATAGTTGTCAGTCTACTTGAGAGTCACCATTCCACCCCAAAAAAACCTCTCTTTTAAAAAAGCTCAAACGTTTTCAAATGAAACTTGTCTGCTCTATTTCAATTCCTTTAAATTAATCCATCAGGGTTGAGTAAGTGGATGCTAAGCCGAGGCAAGAAGTCCAAAACCCAAGAAGTCTAACACCTTTGGGAATGCTCCATAAAGCTAAGTCTGTCTAATGCCAGAGCCTGTGTTCTTAGGCACAGCATTCTGCTTTCCTCTGCAAGCTCTAACATCAGGAACCCTTTATCCACTCCATGAGAGCACAAATCTCCTCAAAACTGCCTTGAATAGAGGTCCCCTCTGACCCCTAGAACTGTAACACATTTTCCACTTAGAGTTCTCTCAGTCCTTTTCCAAAGGAGCAGATGATCTCGAAGCAGATTTTTATACCATTTACAACTGTGTTTCTCAGGTTTTCCACTTAAAGAAGCACACAGTCCACATAAGGTTATTTTATAGCCATTAAATGTTATTCTGACCAAAACGTATCTCCTTTAGTTTTCTAAAAATAATAATACAGAGAACAGTGGAAAAGCTAAGTCCAGAAGTCCTCATTTCTTTACTCCCGATTAATATTTATGATACTTTCTAGAGAGTATGGAGACAGATAAACATATTTTATATAAAATATAAAATATAGAAATATATTATTTGAAATGTGTACATATATATGTGCATATATACATTACAATTTGCTTCTGCCCCTCTGTTATCATCCAGACTCATTATCTTGTCTCCCCTCAAACTTACTGTTAATTCTACCCTAAAACTTTTTGCTTCAGTAATTACAAATTTTTATATTCCCCCAAATAAGCCATATTTTTCACTACAATGCCTTTTACAGGCCATTTCTCCTTTCTAGAATAGATGTGTCTACACTTGTGTATTAGGCAAATGCATATTTATTCTTCATGACCCGGAAATAGTGTCTTTTTATTTTTTAATTTTATTGTTTCCTCCCTTTCCCTTTCTCCCAGGGAAATTTGATCATCACGGTCACTTTTGTTGTCATTATACCATATACTTTGTTAAAATATTTTATCTTGTAGTTATTTACTTGCAAGTCTGTTGGTATATGAATGGGAGTTTCCTAAAGATCACTTTGCCTATACGTTTGTTATTTGTCTGAGTTTCTCTGAAGTTTTTCGTGTCTATCCCATAGTGGTTGCTTAATAAGTGTTGGTGAGAGACCATATGATCATTCACTACAAGGTTAGATGTAAAAGATAACTTTTTCTAATGTGAACAGGAAAATAATGAAAAAAACAACAACCATATAAGCCAATACCATCATATTTGATATAACTGTTTCATTAATAGCTAACATCAATATTAGCATATTTCTTCTTATGCTAACCTGTGGATTACTTGACTATGAAGTATAGTTGTTGGACAGTAACACATTTATAGCCATGTTTACATGGTTCTAAATTCTAGCAAATTCTCTTCAAATTTTCACAAAATACGGCAAGGTATTTTCCTAAGATGCATTTTTTTTTAATGCCTACAGCACTTGGTATTCCTAGGTGGTCTCCCATCTAAGTACTAACCAGGCCCAACCCTGCTTAGCTTCCAAAATCAGACAAGATCGGGCAGGTTCAGGGTGGCACAGCCGTAGACCTAAGATGCATTTTAACTGTGAGATGATTCTAGATTTATAAATTTGCTTAGGAATGTCAACTGGACAGAGATGCATTGGTGGGACTCGGAAGCAGATCTATGACATTTATGGCTGATGGAGTTTGCTCTCTGTAGAGCCTCTGGTGCTCCACTGAGCTCCGAATTCCCTGACCACAAAAATTTCCTATGAGCTCTCATCTACCATGTCCCACTCTTCATTAGCACTTAATGCATTTACAATTTTACATATATTTGTGGGATTATCTGATTAATTTTATTCTCTCCAAATAGATTATAAATTCCTTAAGGGCAAGAAATGGATCTCTTTTACTCACCATGAGATATATGGTATCTAGTTCATGATTAATAAATATTTGATAAATGGACATATACATGAAACTAATGCCCTTCTCCCATTATTGCTTGATTTCAGTAATTGCTTGGAATACAGTACCATACCCCCAGACACATAAAGCTGCAAAGTGTTACTCTGAGCCCTTTCTGCAAATGCATCCTTGGTCAGAAAAAAAAAAACAATAATAATAGGAATAAAAACAACAGAAACAACAAAATAACGACATTAAAAACAAAAGTGTGTTAGCAGGGGTAACAATGACGATGATTACAGTGTGAGGGCCCACAAGGTACTAGAATTGATTTCGTACGTTTCAAATCCATGTCACAAACTCCCAGCTCAGTTGTAACAATCTACTTTACACAGAGAAAACTGAATCTTAGGAAGGTAACTCATTTACTGACTTACTGATGAAACTCAGACCTATTTTACAATGCAATGTCACTCTTCTAGGACTCTCTTTCTACATTTCAAGAGCATTTCTAAGCTAAATTTAGATACTAAAAGGTAGACATTATTGATACCTCTGAAAAGTATCTGTAATGTTATACAATTATATATTTGTTCATGAGCCTTTTTAATCTCTTACTATATTTTATGCTGCATCAAGCAAGGAAGGGAATGCATTTTTAGGCATTTATTTTTGAAATTACAGTGTAGCACATCATTACTAATATAATGGTGCCTGATAAATGTTTGCAGGAGTGAAATTTAAATGTTTTGCTATCTTTCATCATAAAAAAACAGGTGGCATTCATTTAAGTAAAAGAAAATATTAACCTACTTATCATGGCAAATGCGAAAGATTTCATTCCACCTGTTTCTAAATGCATTTCTTCTCTTCATATATCTATAAATCTCTGAAGATGAAAAAGCTCAGCTTGGTAATATGAATTAATTGGTATTTAATTATATTACTCTATTAGAGTATATTGTTATTATAAATGTTATAATCTTCAAATAAATGAATTAGTGATTATTCATTATTCATATTATAGATATAATTTTATTTACAAATTATGGAGCCATTTGTGGTTTTAGAAATATTATTTAATTTGCAAAATAAATCTCTGTGAGGACTTTCATCCCCTAAAGCATGAATATTTAACAAATTGAGAACAGTGGTTAGTTTTAAAGATTAATAATCTTAGTTCTCTGCAATGCCTTGGTCACTCTTTGATTTTTAAACTCATTCTCAGAAAGCATTCAGAACACTCGTGTGTGTGTGTGTGTGTGTGTGTGTGTGTGTGTGTGTGTGTGTGTGTCCCACGTGGCACACACACGCACACTCATGATTAGGAGAGGGGAGGAGAGGAACCATTTAAGCCCTATTTATTTTGTTGCTACCAAAGCTCTCCCAGTATTTCTCATCATAACTAAAAGCCTGATAAACAATTGCTGAGGTCCTTAGCTTTACTAAACCCAGCTGAATCTGGCTTCACAGCAAGCCACCATAGTGAAATAGATGGACTTAATTTTCTTTGAAGTGCTGGCTTTGTCACTTAATGAGTTTAATAGTTTTGGAGAATAATTTATTTTCACCTGAGCTTCTGTTTCTTCAACTATAAAAAAAATGGGACTAACAATAATACTTAATATTTTAGAGAGCTTTCAATGAGTCAATGGCTATAAAAAATGCTTTGTAAATTATAAAACATAATATTTACGAGTTTTATTTTGAAGTCCAGAGAGAGAGAAGCAGCTTGCTAGAGTTTCTGCAGTTGTTAACTACTGAATATTTTTAAAGAAATGAAGAAAAATGTGGGCTTCAGGGTCTTATAGAACTGAGCCCTATAGTTCTATTACAGGCATGTGCTCTTGGTAAGTTACTTCACCTTTATGATTTTTAATTTTAACATCTGCAAACTGAAAACAGAATTCTCCTCTGAGAGTATTCAATAATAAAATAAAAGTGAAGTTTCTGGCATAAGTATTTTTTAAAGAATCTTTTTTGCTCGATGATTGCAATTTATACTAAGAGCTGCAGAAAACTCACTGGATTCATGATTAATAAAAAAAGTAATATAAAAACCGAAAGATAAAAATAAGATAAAAAAAGAAATAATTCTAAAGATGGTGAACAGTATCTTTATAGTTTGTGTAGGAATAAATTGGACTTGAATTTAATGTGTTTCCATGACAATTGAACATTACTTTACCTTTCGATGAGGACGTTAAACAAAAAGTAGATGAAATACAGAGCTCATACAGGCATTTCTCTGGGGGAATTTGTGGGCTGGTCTTGTCTTTTGTGTAGATGAAGGGCTGAGGGAGATAACTGAATGACATATTTCATATTTTCAAGAAGATGAGGAAAAACTAGCTCGTTCCTCCTTTTAGAAGTAAAATGTCAACCAAATAAATGGAAATGTAGCTTTGTACCATGTGTGATTTGGAGATGATTCATAGCCCCAGACCCATCCTGAGTTTAGGACCAGAGCCTGGCAATTTTCTTCCCCAAAGCACATTTGAACAAGTGTGCTTTTAAAAATAACTGCAATAAAATCTGAGGTTTCAGGTCATAAACTGTTTACTACAAGTACCCTGGAGGAAGACATGGTTTTCCTAGTACTTTCCCAGAAATATCTCCCATAAGATAACCTTGCCAGGTGGTCTCTGACCCTGTCCCATAGCCAGACACCCATTCTCCAAGCTAATTTAAATGCCCTCCTCTGCACAACTGTTATATGCTCATCACATAAAGTACTGATGTCCTATGACTGCTCTGTCCTCCATCAGAACATTATTTTTTAGGGTATGTACACACAAAACTCATTTTTATCTTTGTATTCTCAGAACCTAGCAAATAACCGGGCACAGGAGCCCAGAATTTGCTAGATGAATGAATGAACTGCTATGATTTTGCTTTATACTTTTTGGACATGTGGGGTCTCATCATTACCCAAAGCAAATTATCAGAGAGAGCAACAGACAAGCAATATAAAGGATTATAATAATAATTTAAATATTTTGCCTTTGAACACCCTCAACTAGAGACATTAGTGGTCCTTCTCAGCTCATTGATAGTGTGATATTCAAACTAAAACTATAATAATTAAGATGACGTGATTTTTCAATCAGACTATTTTGAATTCACATCCTATCTTCTATTTACCAAACCAGGGAATGCAGTAGGATAAATGGACTTGAGATGGGAAGATGGTGGGAGTTTATTAAGTCATTTAGGAGATAACAAAACTTAATCTCACAGGATATTTTGAGAATACTTTGAAAGATGGTATATCAAAGTTATAGCTCAGTGACTAACATATAGTATATTTTTTTGTTATTTCTTTACTTCCATTCCAGTTCATATTTTTTGCTGTGTGTTTGTTATGTGCGCTCCACTGAAATTTGCATAAAATAGTCTAAGACATCAAAAGGAGGCTTGATTCATGGAAACTTCTAAAGAAATGAAAGGTTCTTCTGCAAAGAGATAGAACTCCTGATCTAAAGATTAGGCTAAGGCTTAAAGAATATCTATCTTTTGTATCACATTGTGGCCAAGGCTTTGGAGACATAGAAATCTGGGTTCATGTTTGGACTCTGTGATTTACTACCTATTCGTTCTCTTGTAAGTTATGCAAATTCTCTAACCCTCAGTTTCTTCATCTCTAAAATAGGGTTATGAATCTGTTCTCATGGGATCATGATAAAGATTAAATTAAAATTGATTTCTGTGAGTCCTGGAATTATATTTATCTTAGTCACTGCCCATGATCCTAGATCCTGGAAGTGTCTCAATGCATATTTCTGGAGTAAATTATCAAATAGGTTTGTTTATATGAGCCTCTTCATGCAAACCAGCTCAGACTGAATTTCTGTAGCTGCCACCAAAAGAGTTCTTACTGACATGAGAAACTGCTTCAATTCAGATAAAGCTGATAACTATTTTTCTTAGAATAGTGACTATTTATTGCCTTCTTTACCTTGCCCATAAAATTACCTTAATCTCAATGCCAGTTTTATATCTAACTTAAATATCTTTTCTATTTTCAATGTCCATCTAAAAGACTATTAGCAATGAACGACGGTTTCCTGTTCTCCAAATCCTCTCCAACACTTGTTAGTTTTGTTTTTGATGATAGCCATTCTAACAGGTGTGAGGTTTTATCTCATTGTTGTTTTGATTTGAATTTCCCTAACTGTTAGTGATGTTGAATATCCTTTTGTGTTCCTATTGGTCATCTGTAATACTTATAAAATGTCTATTTAGATCCTCTGTCCATTTTTTAATAGGGTTGTTTGATTTTTGTTGTTGTGTAATAATAAAACAAACCAATCAATAACAATAATAATAATAAAACTCATAGAAGCAGACAACAGATTGGTGGTTACCAGAGGGGAAGATGAATGGAGGGTGTGTGAAATTGGTAAAGAGGGTCAATTGTATGGCGATGGGCAGAAAGCATGATGTACTGTATGTGGATGTTAAATTAACAATGCTGTACACTTGAAATGTAGAATGTTGTAAACTAATGTTACCTCATCATAAATAATAAATAAATAAATAAATAAATAAATAAATAAATAGGCAATCTACAATAAAGTTTTTCTCTCCATTATCTTAATGTGATTTTTTTTCCTCTTTTGAATCTCCAAGTGCTCTTTATATATTATTTTGTGGTGCAACTAAACTAAATATGACCATGTATAGTAAACCAATCTCTATTTTGCCTCCCAATCCTCCACCAAAAACTGTCCCTGAATTATCACTACACTTCGCACAGAATCCTATTATCATATAGTCTATACTATACTGTAATCATACTATATACTACTTCATAATTGTAATGGGCCAGAATTTATTAAACCCAGTATTCTTGACTGCCCTTCAATAGAGGTTTAGTGACTGAAGTATTTTTTTTTTTCCTCTAGGAAACTAAAATATTTTCCTGGGTTAATCTTGATGTAGTTAATTTCTATGAAACCTCAAAAAAGATAAGCAAAAACAAAAATGCAACGAACAAACAAAAAACAGTGACTAGGGAAAAACCTGCTAATTGTCCTCCTATATATCTGTTCTTCCTTTCTTCCACAGTAACAGAAAACTAATTTTCAGCAGAGTATAAGGCTAGCCAGACTAAAACTATATTTTCTGACCTCCACTGTAAAGTGAGGTCATGTGATTGAGGTCTGTTCATAGGTTAGCCAAATTGTGCAATTGTAGCTCCCGAGAAGTTCCTTAAAAAAAATGACTTGCTATATTTTTTATTCCTTATTCTTTTCCCCTTCCTTAATCCTGCTATCTAAACTATAAATGTAATGACTGGAGATCCAGCTGTCATTTTAACCCACGAGACAAGACTATGAAAAAGTAGCAAGCTAGATGAAACTGTGGTCCCTTCCTGGAGCAGAGCTGCTGTATCATTCTTGACTGCATATGCAAAGTATTTCATACTGTGAAAGATAAATGAGTATCATCCTTTGCTTAAGATGCTGTTACCCTAATAACTCATTAGCAAATTATAACATGTTCAAAAAATCTTTCCTCAATTGTCTTCAGAGTTGGTTCTTATCTGTACATCTTCAATGGTTTACCTTCTTTAGAAATGCTTAGGGATAAAATGGAGAGTTTTCAAATAGTTCTTTTTGAGAACGTAGCCAGGGAAGCATAGCCCAAGAAACAATCGAAACCTTGGAATTAATCAAAACAAAATGTTTTATTTCCCACTATGTGATCAGCAGTATGCCATGGAGTTTGAGGACAAAAAGTGAACTCAGTTTTATACTTTGCTCCCCAAGAATATGCAATCAATTAGGGGATAAAGACATCTTTGTGTCTACTAGCCTGTGGGATTCAGACTAAATATACTGAAATTCAGAAAAGAAAAACAAAATTTTGGTCTTTTTTAGTCAAGGGCAAGATTTAGTGGGGGATATTTGCTTATGCTTCCCTGGCTACATTCTCCAAAAACAACTATTTGCAAGCTTTTTATTTCATTCCTAAACCTTTCCAGGGATGAGGAACCACTAAAGATATAGGGATAAGAAACAACTCTAAAGATAATTCAGGAAAGATTTTTTGACCACATGCTATGATTTGCTAATGAGTTATAGGGTAACAGTATCTAAAGCAAAGAAAGATACTCATTTATCTTTCACAGTAAAAATGCAGTTATAGCATGTAGATTACCAATATGGACATATATGCTGCCACTCTCTTTGCTTTACCCATACAGATGGGTCTTGTTTGTTTTGTTTGTTTGTTTATATATCATGGTGTTCTTTGAAAGAGGCAAAATTATTCTTACTGTACCACTCAGATAGCTACAATCAACCATTTTAGTGTTCTATATAAAACTTATTTGACATCTCTGATGTAAATGATTCTAGAGAAGTGGAACAGCATAAGCAAAAATTCAGAGATAGGTATAAAGAAGGCAAGTGTTTAAGTAACATGGCAAGAAATAATAGAGAAAATATTCTAGAAAATTGAATGGTTACACTAGCTCTGGAAGATGGGGATGCTTATTCTTGGACTTTATGAAGAAATCTTGAAATACTTTTTTCCCCAAAATAGGCCATAAACTCTTTCACCTTGTCGTTGACTAATGACTTTAAACAACATCCTATTGATCTGCAAGGAACTTGGAGCTTACAATTTACATGTGAAAAAACATATAGTATCTCTAATAAATTATAGTAAGAACTATAATAGAAATGTGTTCAAAATATTGTGGGATTAAAGGAAAAAGAACCCCTAAATTTACCTGGGTGGAGACTTAAAGAGTTAAAAAAGTGGTGACTTGTTCTTGAGGCAAAAGTAGCTCACAAAAAAAGAAGGCTTTCTAAGAATTCTAAGAAGCAAGATCAGAAAAAATAAAAACTCTTGAAAATATTTCAGGAAGTAATCTCAGGTGGATAGAGAGTAAGCCACGTGCAATAGGGTGGAGAAGGATAGAATTAGAAAAGATGGGGATGCTTTTTTAGTCTAAAATTGCTTTCAATATAGAAATCTGCTTTTTTTACCTGTGGGTGACCAGGCTTAGCTTTGGAAATATTAGAGGCAAAAGACTCTACCTTGTCACTTTTGGGGGCGATTTATTTCATTTTCTAAAAAGTTCAAATTACTGCACAATAATGATGATGATGATGATGATGATAACAACAGTAATAATAATATAACAATTGGACTTTGGTACTAAATAAACCTGTTTCTTACCTGTGTATTTTTTCTAGTTGCTTAATGTCTCAGAAGTTATTACCTCAATTATTAAATATAGAGATACATATAATTATATTCCACCTATAGTGTTGTATTTGAGTTAAGATGACATATAAAGAGTTCAGCACATGGTAGGTTCTTTACAATTCTTGCTTTCTCCTTTTCCACCTTTTTTTCAGTTTCTTTGTAAGATCCTTTGATCAGGTACTAACTTTACTACATTGTCTTTCTTTTAAATTCAGGACACAGTCTATTTTCAACATAAAGCTGATAATATGTAAATGAGGTTGCTTTGTGCTTTCACATGAAGTTGCAAGAGGTTTAAATAAAGGCATCTTGTCACAGCCACTGCTCTCCAGACAATTAACTGATCAAGTCTCTGGCTCAGCTGGTAGCCATGCTTTTGGGTAATTATTTTATTCATTGGCACTGTTTTTAATAGTTTGTTACATGCTACAAGGAGAATCCAACTCAATAAATTTAAATAAAATACTTTATGAGAAGACCAATAAATAGACAATAGCAAACTGTTTCAAAATTATAATTAATATATTATTGACTCACTCAGTAATAATTTGGCTTTTTATTCTAAAAATACTATCTGAATTCTGCTTGGAGTCCTAAGCATTTAACTAATTCCTTACTTTTGCTATAGAAATAATACAGGTTTAAAATTATACATTTGATATACTTAAAAATAAAGGAGGCTGGGTTGCAATATTAAGCTTTTTATTTACAGCTATAATGGTTGACTTGTGGCATAACATATGTGTTGATAGAAAAATCATATCTAATCATTATTACTGTAGAACTTGTCTTCCCGATGAAGGCCAATTTATCTTTCAACATTCAACTTAAACTTCGTCTCCATTATAAAAATTTCCCTGGACCCTCTTAAGACACTTCCTCTCAGGAGAGATCCCACTCTTTCCCTCCTTGGTTACCTCTCTATACCACTCCATTCAAATTTCTCTCATAGTACCTGTGATGTTGTTTCAGTTTTGGTTTACATATTTGTCAACTATTACTAGACTCTGAAATCCCTAAGAGAAAGATAATTTTAAACTCACTTCTTATTTACAACACCTAGAACAATTCTAGGGCAGTAAAAGTATCTGTATTCATATTTTCATGTCAACGAGTGATAATTGCTGATGCACTCCCCACTATAAAATATTTTTCTAGAGTCAGGTTAGTAGATTAAACATAAATAAGATACTCAGCCATATTTGAATGTCAGATAACAAAGAATAATTGTTTAGTATAAGTATGTCCCACTTATTGCATTCAAATTTCACTGGGCACCCTGTATTTTTATTTGCTAAATTTAGCAGTCCTAACTCAAGGAGGTGAGAATCTGTATGATTCAAGTTAGGGAAAACTTTTAGATAAACTTTAGTGATATACTTAACTCAATTTTACCAAGACAAGTCTCCATATTTCATGGAAGATTTCCTAAATCCCTCTTCGATAAAAGGAAATGCAAAAGATACCTTTGATTCACCCAGAAAATCTACACCAGTGCATAACTTAGGATGAACTAAATAGAAATTAGAACAAATCTCTAGTCTGACTGATGTAACATGACATCAATACTCTTGTTCCAAATTTGAGCAAATAGACAAGAATTAAGATGCAAACCGTAGGTGAATTTTGTTCTCCCTTTCACAGATCTAACTCACAAGCTTCTTTCTATTCTACCAGCAATTTTCTTTCTTTCCTTCTTTGTCTCCTTTAATACAATTACTAATATTAACAATTAAATTTTTATAAATATTCAAATTACTTTAGTAGCCAGAAATTTCCATTTTGGGAGGAATAATTACTTAAAATGTTTCTCATTAATATTAAGCAGAAAATTGCCTTCCAGTAATGTCCATATGTTATACCTACTTATGATTTTTGGAGCTACAAAGAGTGATTAGATGTTTCTCCCCATGTGGCATAACTTTAAATAGCTCGATATATCTTTTCTCATACATCCTAAAATATACTGCTTTTCAGCCCAAAGAGTTCTTTTCAACTCTAATATAGCAGAAGTTAGAGACACTTTTCATCCATATGCTCATAAGATTATTGGGTCCATGAGAAACAGACCCTGTCATGGCATCATTTTGTCTCCAATATCTAACAGGGTATCTAACATATCGTAGAGGCTCAATAAATATTTGCAACGTAAATGAGCAAATTCTACCCCTTTTGACTTAAATCCTTAATAGTGAAAAGAAAACTCCATGAGGTCCCTGAGTCATGTGATATTTAAATATTATTCATTTATTTAAACAAATAATTTTTGAGCACTTAAACTATGTTCTGGAAGGATTCTGTACCCTCAAAAATACATGGTGAATAAAAGAGAAAAGGTATCTGGCTCAGAGAGATAATGCCTCTCACCATTTGAACATTTTAATTCTCTCACTTTATTTTTTTAATTTTAATTTTTTTTTTTTTTTTTAGTTATTTAAAACATGAGGTTTTATTATCTCTGATGTACAAAGTTAACTCAGACTTAGGATGGTTACATAACTTGCCTAAGGACACATGGGTTGTTTCAATGACAGTCTGGATTGGAACTTGATCTCATTCCGAAGCCCATATTTCTTAACCACTAAGCCACATAGCTTCACACTAAGTTGTCATGTTAAGACATAATACATTAGAGATGAGCAGGATTAATCAGTAACTGATATATGGTAATTGATTAACAATTAAATTTTTCTGGACTCTTTCCACATAACACTTTTGACATATTAGTAGTTAATCTGTAAGTAATCTTCCTAAACTTACAATGAAAAAAATTAGAAAAGAAACTGTCACTAGATAGATCTTTGATATCAAATTATGGACTATATATCAAAAATAACAAGTTGGAAGGAAGATTACAGAATGGGAAGAAAATCTGTAATATTAAGAAACAACGTAGAGTATACGAGCCTGAAATCTAGAGCTAAACTGCCTGGATTTGAACAGTTTATTTTTAAATTTTGTTGTATTACTTTCAAGTATACAGTACAATTGTTAGACATTTATGTAGTTTATAAAATGATGCCCCTAATTGCTTTCTCTCCTCTGGCTCTCCACCTAGGCATTACATTAATGCTAACTGCATTCCCTATGCCATGCTCCCCATCCCCGTGACCATCTATCGACTACTAATTTGTACTTTGTTAACCCTTCATCCCATTCTCCCAGTCCCCCAAACCCCCTACCCTCTGGCCATCACCAGATTTTCCTCTATATTTGTGAGTCTGTATTGGATCCATACATTCTTTTTGTTCCTTAGATTCCATATATAAGTGAAATCATATGGTATTTATCTTTCTCTGTCTGACTTACTTCACTCAGCGTAATAACCTCTAGGTCCAGCCATGTCATTGCAAATGTAGGATTTCATTTTTTTTTAATTGCTGAGTAATATTCCATTGTACATATGAACCATAGCTACTTTTAATGCAATCAAAATCTACAGTTGCTTTTTAAGACTATGTAAGTACTCTTACTCAACTGAATCTACAACTATTTTTCATTCTGATTGCTATTAATCCAGGACTCCACACCCCTTACACAACTAATTTTCTCTACTTTGCTTACTAGTTTTTTGTTGTGTTTTGCTTTAACCAAAGCACTTAACTTGGCTTTGCTTTTATGCCTATTGCATACATTTTAGTTAGGAACTTATCTCGAATCTTAGCCTGTAAAATTATTTTTGGAATATTGAACATTTGAGCCATACTATTTCTATTTTTCCTTGGCAAATATCACATTTATCTTCTAGGTCCTTCTACAGAACTGAAAAGGAACCAAAACCAAGGGAAAAAAATAAAAACATAATATATCCTCTCTCTTTTTTTATCTGTTGTTCCCAAGCTCTTTCTGTTCATATGAAAGTTCCATAGTCAAACATCCCTACTGTGTATCTGTCTTTTCTTTATACTACAGAGTCATGTTAGATCTGAAAGTTCAAGGCAAACAAATATGAATTTAAGCTTAGGCTCAGACATTCCCTGGGCATGTTACATTAAGAGCTGTAAAACCTCTATGCCTCTGTCTGTTCTGTATATGTAACAGAGGATATTAATAGCTTTAACAAAGGGTATATAAAGGTTCAAAGAGATACAGTATAGTAAGTGCCTGCCCAAGTTTCTGGTATATGGTAGGCATTATTATATTATCTAAGTAGATCCTCATCTGAGTCTCCCTCCCTAATTCTCTCCCATCATACCTGAAGTTTGTATGACACTTAGAAAATTGGAGTGAAGAGTGCAATTGTATCTGAAGTAGAGCCTTTCAAGAGATTTCAATTTATCTGTGTCTGTTCGTGGTATATAAGATTTGGATTTGTACAGATTTTGGTTTTAGCTTGAGATTTAGCTTTGTGAGATATTGTAAATTATAATAAAAATATATATTTCGTCTTGTCCTGTTTCTTGCACAAAGCTCTTAAAACTGTTGGAATTTCTAGGTGATAAGAGCCATAAAATGTTTTTTATTATTTATAATAAATCCCTTTAAACCCCTTCTGAGTTTACATTAATGAGATGACTTCTGGGTGGGGGACAATTGCCAGGGAAACCAATTATGTGATTAGAGGATTAAAAATTGAGTTCAATTAGCAATGTCAATAATTTAACCAAGTATGCCTATGTAATGAAGCCTCCATAAAAACCCAAAAGAATGGGTTCAGAAAACTTCCTGGTTGGTAAACACTTGAAGATGTGGAGGAATAGCATTCACAGAGAGGGCAATGAAAGCTCTGCATCCTACCATATACATGTCTTTCATATGGCTGTTCTTGAGATGTATCCTTTTATAATAAACTGCTACCCTAGAAAGTAAACTATTTTTCTGAGTTTCTGAGCTGCTCTAGAAAAGTAATTAAACCTAATGAGGGTGCTGTGGGAACTTCTGATTTATAGCCAGTAGGTCAGGAGCCTTGACAACAACGTGGACTTGCAATTGACATCTGAAATGGGGGCAGGGGAGCATTCTTGTGAGATTGAGCCCTTAATCTGTGGGATCTGATGCTATCTCCAGGAAGATAGTGTCAGAATTGAATTGAACTGTAGGACACCCAGGTGGTGTTGCATAATTGCTTGATATACGAAAAACCCACAAAATTAGTGTCAGAAGGGAATTAATGCTGTAGTAGAATATTGAGAGTAGAGAACACACTAAAGGAGTGTGTGTTTCCTCTACATTTTGCCATTTATTGGCTATGTATGTTGGACAAGTATCTAAATCTCACTTAGCTTTTTAGCTTTTTTCCTCTAAAAAAAGACTTAATAATATCAACCTGCATGATGGTTTTGATGGTTACATGGGAGGCCACATACAGTGTTGACAGGTTTCTTGATTATCATTAATCCTTCATAACTGTCTATACTCTCACCTATTTTAATACTTTTCTTCATCTAAGGCAAATTTCAAATATCCTCACCCTCTACAAATGACACCCTGAACTTCGGGCAACATACATTGTTCTTATCACATGATTGTTCTTTAACCTTTCTTCTTCCACACTTTTATCTCTTCACTTTGGCAGTGAACTATTTGCATTATTTTTCCCTATTTACTCCATACTCATTAATATTCCTCATAAGATAATAAGCCAAAACTTTGGTAGAGACTAGCCAATGCCCAGTTATTCTGGCTCCCTCCAAGGTATAGTTACCATAGAGAAGTGGCTACTCAATCAGGGGCTATATTTCAGGCAACCTCCTAGATCCAGGTGGGGCCATGTGATCAGATCTAGTCAATAGGATATGAAATGAAGTGAGGGTGACCCCTCTGGCCAAACTGGTTAAGGAGCAAGTTTGCCTTTGCTATAATCTTCCCTGTCCGCTAGCTGAATAGAGAGGGTTCCAAATAGCTAAAAGCGAGTGGGACCATAAAGACACCCAGTTCCCCGAGTGCCACCTGACTAGGAACAATGCATTAATGATAAAAAATAAATAAATATTGTTTTTAAGTTACTGAAAATTCAAAGATTTTTCTGTTCGTGTGGCTAGAATGACTTTTATTAATGAAGATGCCATGCCCTTTTCCTATTATAAACACATGGTAGATGTCCCACAGATATCATCTGACCTGCCATCCTCTTTTGGAACATATGGTTTTCTCTATCTATCAGAGCCTTAATTTCATAAGAGGAAAATAATCTGGTAATCACTTCATGTTCTCCTCCTACTGAGAACTCAGCCATCTAAAGTACCTGGGTAATTTTCAACAAATGTGTTTTGTGTGTTGTTGTCCCAGCCAGGATATCAGTTTTCTTCCAAGTCTTTGCCCTATATTTAACACCTCAACGCAGAATTTTGTTGATAATGACGTCTGTGCCAGAACGTCAAAAGAAAAATTAAAGGAGTTTCAAAATGGGATACAAGCATGAACTAATTCTGGAACAACCTTTGCCAGCCTGGCAGCTACAATATGAAGGGAGAAGCCTGAGACTTTGCCTCAGAAGACCTACGTTCTAACCCCAAACCTTTCACTTTAACCTGTAGGACCTGGCACAAGTCACTAAAATTGTAATATTAATATCCATTAGGATTATTAAAATAATTAAATAGGATAATTGCTTTATGAATCCTAGCAAGTTGTATTTTTCCAATACATCTTAGCCTTTTTTCCCCCTCACAAAGTTATTGAGGAATAAAATGAGAATACATATACACAAATGCTTAGCAGAATAACAGGCACATGGAGTTTACTCATATTTATTCCTTTCCTTTCTGTATCCAAAAGGAGGCAAAGTATAGAGTGTGGGTTTTGAACTTTATTCAAAACATGTCTAAAAGCCTACACAGATCCAAGTTTGGGAACCAAATGATCAGGTGACTGCAGAAATGGTTCATCAAGCTTATTCCCACTGAATTTCAAAATGCATTGTAAAGCTTAATTCTAACAACTTTTTTTCAATACTCATCACCTTATGAAAATATATACTAGTATGTCAAATTTTAAAAAAATATAATTATAGTTTAGGAAAATATCATGATTAAGTCAGTGGGTTAAAATTATTTTAATTAATGAGGTTGGGAAGGAGAATTAAGTAATCACAGTCCCTTAACACCAGTAATTTTGTGTCTAGATCCTACACAGAAACTTTTAGTTAGGTCTCATGATTACACAGTTAATTTGCTTGTTATCTATGCTACCCAATATGCTAAGAATGATTTAGAAGAAGCTGTCATGGCCAAGTCTATTATTCTAATATATTAGATGCTATAAACATCAATAGCTTACAGTTATTATTAATTATGCATTGATTTCACAGAGATTGTCAAAATTTTCACAGTGAGAAGGCTCTTTTCTCAAAACCACTAAAGAAATCACATTTTCTGATGATTTTTTTTCCTTCTGGAGAGAAAAAAAATAGACATTGATATCAGAAACAGGTAGACTTTTGTCATTAAAGTATTTTTTTGTGAGAAGCATTTTGTTTAAATGCAGAGAAACATTTTTTCAAAAATTTTAATTGTATTTATCAAGACAATTGATTTTTTTTGAAATAAAAAATAATAGAACAATAGTTGTATTTTAACTTCATTGACAAAAAATAAAGGAGCATGTTTTCTGAAACTCAATTAATGGGGATAATCATTTTAAAAAATAAAATATATTTATGAAAGCATTATAAACATTTGAATAACATTTTTTTCCACGAACTTGAGTTATTTTGTCTCTGGATCGTATGCAATAAGTTATGTCATTACAAGTACTTGGCTGGTTTTGATGCTCAAAGGAAGGAAGGAAAGAAGGAAGGACGGACGGATGGACGGAAGGAAGGAAGGAAGGAAGGAAATTTTCAATGCCTTTTTATTAATTTTCAATGTCTTTAATAATAAAATAAAATTTTACCTCCAAGTCATGCTTTGAGCATCATCAAATGAGGTAGCATTATCTTTAAAACTTTAACCTGAGAAACACATAGAATTTGCTATCAGTATCATCATAAAGTTTTTATATACCTACTTTTTAAACCCATGATTTTAAAATCATAGTCAGAATTCTTCTTGGTAACCTTCTATAGAAATTACATCTATAAAATTATCAGTAAGTAATTATCTCTCAGAATAGAAATTTGTTACTCATATTGCAATGTCACATTTGTAGTCTTTAGAAATAAAACAGCTCAGAAATTAGTAAGTAAAAATAAATGATAGTAAATATAAAAGGTGTTTTATTCTTTAAAAGTGGTTTCATTTACAATATTTCACTTGTTTCTGACAAACAACATGCAAAACAATTATTAGTGCCAAGACCATTTCATTGATAAAGAATTACAGATAATTGACAAGTTCAAACACATAAAGATAATACATGCTATTGTTGAGGCTTTTATTTAAGTTGCTTGACTCCAAAATTCCAAATTCCATTTGTAAATACCATTGGAAAAGTGTAAAAGGGTCCTCATCTCTGCCAAGTTCTTGACCTGCTCTGTTTTGCTAACGTCCTAAAGTCTAACTCACATATAGCAGAAAAAGAAGAGAAGTAGACATATAGCAGGCTGAATCCTCTCTTTGAAGAGGCCTGGGCTATGTTTAGTCAGATAGGGCAATATTAATGGAAGGTGGTGGGGAGTTCTAAATTATCATATGCTAGATCTAATTCAAACATTTTCATCCAGTAAATATGTTAGAAACTATGGATTAGGCTCAGGAAATATAACTTTAAAGAGAAACTGTTCCTACCTTCAAAATATTTGCAATCTGTGAAGAAGACATACAAAGAAACCGGACAACTGAATTTGATCAGAAAATCGAGAGAATGGAAATGGAGACAAAGTCAACAGTCTTTCTGGTCTAAAACTCAGAATCAAATGAAGAGACTGGGTGTGGTGAAGCCTGAACGTCTAATATAGTTATCACAAGTAGGACTTGTTGCCCAGTGCTGTTTTTTGGGTAGCAGGTTACTAAAAGGAAGTATTGGGTCAGTCCCCAAACCAGAACGTTTATTAAGAAATATTTTGATCTTATCAAAACAGGAGAGACAAACAAAAATAACAGAATAAAATATTAAACTCATATATATTCACACATACATACACACACACTCACAGCTACCCCTCTATCCTACCACACATAAGAATATTTTGCACCTTAAAAAGTATCCTGAGTCATTAATATATAAAGGACCTAGCAAATAAAGAAAAAGATCAATTGAAAAATAAGCTATTTATTTACAAAACCATAATAAATTCCCAGTTTTGTATACTACTCTAAAACGCACGCACTAACACAGGGAAGATGTGAAAGTACAAAGTCAAAACAAAGCGATGTTTCTTTAACAGAATCTCCTATTAAATGGCAAATAGCTTTAGCAAGCTATTGTACAGCAGATTTACAGGTTAAGAACATCTGAGATCCAGAGATTAAATGATTCTTCAAAAAGTTGCACAATCGTATCCTATGACTTTAAGTCATGCCATATACTAGATTGTGTACACCGTATATACCACTTGCTATGTAGGATTTATTGAAGAAAAACATGATAAATGCACATTCGTTCATTCGTTTACTTAACTAATACTTATTAATCGTCTACTATGTACAATTAAATGTGAGAATCCCTGGAGATACAATATATCTGGCCATAGTCTACTTAGGGGAAGCTGATATTAATCAAAGAATCACACATATAAATAAAATTTTTAAATGAGTTGTTAGCAAGACATGCTACCTTGTGCTATGCATTTTGTATTAGTCAGAAAAATCAGAGCATGTTCTTCCAAAGAAGCATTAAGTAAACTGCAATCTGAAAAAAAAGTTGGAGTTAATTATGTTACCATGAGCAAATTCACATTCAGAGAAGTAAGGAAAGGAAATGTGTAGTCAAATCATAGGCAGTAACAAAGAATGTGATGTGTGACAAGGCTAAAGGGGTAGGTGGGGATAAATCATGCAGGGCCTTGTAGGCCAAGTTAACAATTTGTTCTTTTTCCCTAAGAGAAATAAAAGCCATTAAAAATTTAATGTAAGGGGAATGATGCAATCAGATTTGCTTTGCAACAATATCATTCTAGAGGCAGAGGATAAGAAGGAGTGGATGTAGTTAGATCAGGCAAGTGTGGGAGCTTGTATTAAGATGGTGATAGTGAGGACAAATAGAAAGAACTGTATTCAAGAGATATTTGAAACTAAATTCAATGAGGCATAATTGATGTACATCATGTATGCAAATAAGAAAGATAGAAGGTCCAAGTTTGGCTGACTTTTCAGATTGTAAAATGGAACGAGGTAGTCATGGAATTTTTGGAAAATAAATAGACTGGGAGTTGGGGCAGGATGGAGTGGGAGCAATCCTGAGTATTAATAGGCCATTTTAAATTTCAGATATGGACTTCCAAATGATATAGAGACAGATATAGGAGCTCCATGCTCAGAGAAACCTCAAATGTCTAGATAAGTATGCATGATGGGGACCAATTTTAGTCACATTACAAGATATCTGTACTAGTTTTAGCCTCAGCTATATTGTTTGCCTAACATTTAGGACTTGCTATATAATTGTGAAGCCCAGTGCAAAATGTGAATGCACGGCCCAACTTGAAAGTAGGCAAGTCAATCTCTCCTTCCCAGGCGCCCATCACTTCAACCCAATCAAAGAGCTTTATAAAGTAAAAGTTATTACTGACCCCTAAGAGACTGAAACCTCTCCTGTTTATGAGGATGTGTTCAGTACCCAGATTAGGGTGCTGAGACACCTGAAAATGTACAGTGACACTACTAGCCAAGATCAGGGGTGGTTGCCACCTTGCCTAGCCTAAGAAACTGCAGTATGTGTGCCTGATTTGAAATATTTCTATACATATGCCCAAATCAGGCATTGGCAGTGGCTGTTCAGTGGAATAACATGAACCTCCCAGGCATATGATCAAATTGGTACCCTGGGTGGAGGGTGGCAGCAGTTGCAGGGCAAGAGCAAGGAAGGGGAAGCCAAGCTGGGACCTGAGGTGCCAGGGAATGGGAAGTGGGCAATAGAGAACTCAATCCCAGGGAGGTGGAGAGGAAACAAGAGGTATTATTATGCATGAGCCAGAACCCCTATTCCCTAAGAAGTTCCACTGTGCCATCAGAATTCACTTACAAAACACAAATTAAAATTCGAAGACCAAATTACCGAGAACTTCAAGATGGCAAACATTGGGCCTTGCATCCCAAGTGCCAGACTCTGAGCACTGAACTAGTCACGTGTGCATGAAGCATGCTCTGCTATACCTGGCAATAAAAGGGTTCTAAACAATAAATAATAGAGAACCAGGATTTTTTTTTTCTGAATATTGAATACAACATGAGTGTAGTACATGTACTATGGTTTCCTAATTACTCTTATTTGATTTAATCAATTTGACCTCCAAAAGTCTAGTTGATACTAATTATATGGGTTGTAGTTAAAAATTCTAACACATTTCTTATTATCCTTCTACTAAATCAAAAGAAGGAAATATTTATTGAGTACCTACTAAATGCCAGCTACTGTGATATGTATACACACACACACACATACACACACACACACATACACATACACATATATACATATATATGTATATATATTACCTTCTGAAGTAATATAATCCCAATTAGTTATTAACAATTAGTTATTAATTCAGTGGCTTTTGTATTTACCAATCAATACATAATGAGTGTCTACTACATTTCAGACACTATGGTAGTAATCTGTTCTTGCAATGTGCTGGGTATATAATTTCATTTAATCCTTACAACACTACAAAGTCAGTATTTTACCTCCATTTTATATATGATAGCACTTGATACTTACAGATATTGCATAACTTTTCTTTGTTCTCACAATATGTAAGTATCAGAGGTAGGACTTGAACATGGGTCTCCATGATTCTGAGCTAAGCTTTCCTTCTTAGATAATGCCATTTTTATTAAAAAGCAAGCAAATAAAAATATTGCCATAATTCTCTGTTACTCTAATCCAGGGTACTCTTCCATTTTGAGCTATCCCTGCAAGAATGTTTATGCTTATCAGTTTTGATGCAGCTCATCAGTGTGGCAGGCAGTAAAAACAGGAGACATGGGAGTTCCACCACATTTGGCTTATTTATGTTTCTCCCATTGAAGTAGTTAACTCAATGGCTTTCAGTTGCTTTCATATTTTTTTGGTTTATTTATTATATAGATTATTTTACTTTTAAATCTGCATTTGTAAATGTCCTCAGTTCTTCTCCCACACTATAAGGATGGCTAAGAGAGTTTGTGCAAGGAAAGGTAATGGATGTTTGTTGAGTCACTCTACTATGCAAAGGACTTCTTTTTAGCTCATTTAATGTTACCAGACACTCTATAAATTAGGTATTATTATTCTCATTTTATCTGAAGAAACTCAGACTCAGAGAAAATATGATATAGACAAAAAAATATATCTGTTTGGTAACACATAACAAGTATCTTCTTTTTGCCAGGTATGGTGTTAGTGAACATAGTGGCAAATAAAAGAGAGACAGCCAATAAGCAACAAATGGGGCCCTGAACTCAAAGCTCTCTAGCACCAAAGCACATATTCCTTCCAAATCAGAAGGGTACCATTTATTTTTTAAAATTTGCCATTGCATAGCATGCTGTTGTTAACATAAAAAATGGTCCTATAAAGTGTGGATTTAATGATTATTTCTCAAACTCTGATTATTAAACAAAGAGTGCTATCTTCAGTTTTCAGAGGATGAGTTTAGATTGCACTAGTAAAGAAAAGCTAATTGAACAGACGTCCTAACATGGAGGAAATGGCCAGCTGCAATTGTCCCTGGATGTCACTGGCTTCAGCACATTGCAAATGACAGTTCCATCATCTGTTTGATGGCTATGTGGTCTCCTTAATTTTATGCTCTTCTGTGGCCAGAGACTGTACCCCTAACCCCAGCCAGCTGTCTCTGCAATTTATTCTGCTGATGATTAGGGAGTCTAAGCCAAAAAGTATGGTTGGATTCACTTAGAATCACAGACCTTTAACACAGAAAAGTCTTTAGAGATTATGTAGTTCATTCTAATATTGCAGATGAGGAAACAGACAGAGGTTATGAGAATTTTTCAAAGACATACAGTCAAGTAGTAGCAAAGCCAAGGTTAGAACTTGTACCTCTTAGCTACTGTATAAAACCATAACAGATATTGAACCACAAAGCAGGGTGTAATGTCCTCTTTGGACCTATGACTGTGCAATTTTATGATAATCTATAACTCAATAATAATTTTTACTTTATAAAGCTCTTTGATCTTCACAGCAATTTGGAAATATTGTTAGGGAGGTTCGCACCATCTTGATCTTAGAGATGTGAAATCTGAGATTAAATGACTTCCATCTGGTTAGAAGCATCACAAAAATCTGAGCTAGGAACATAATTCTCATCCTTTGACTCTTTACCTCTTAACACACCATGGTCCTTTAGCAGGTAGCAATTTTAAATAATTGACAAGATTCCAGAAAATTATTTGAAATTCTGTAAACCATTCTTCCCGATGGTCACTATAATATAATTGACAGAGAATGAGAAATGAATTAGGAAGAGCTTGGTTCTAAAGCTGATTCCATCAATTATTAGCCATGTGGCCTTGGGCAAGTCACTTAAGTTCTCTTTTTATAATCTTTAAAATTGGTGCAAGATTGTAGTAACTGCTATATTTAACCCACAAAAGTATTGATAAGCTCAAATAAGGTGATCTGTGTAAAATCTGTAAACATAATGCTTTGTAAATCCTGTTGGCTAAGGGATATTTGGAAATTCTCAGTAATGAGAAGTTTAAGTAGCTGATGGTATATTTTTAATTCTAACTTCTTCTGGGCCAATATCCATAAATCTTTTCCTCTCCAAGACTTTTTTTTTTTTATTGTCCTGGACTTAAATACTTCCAAAGCATTAAATTTCTGAGTAGAAGAGAAAAAATGAAATGAGATGAAATTTAATACTATTCCAGTTGCCATATGGTTATAATTACACACAAATATGAAATAACTACAATGCCACTTCAACATATAAAAATATTGTTTTAATAATGTTGTTTTAAATTTATTTTTTTTTTCAAATAGTCAAATGATTTAAAAAATGTGATGGAAGAAAAGAAATAATAGTATCTCCATATTGACGTGTGACTCCATGCAATAAAGACAATTATATCAAGAAGTAATTCATCTACATAAACAATGTGTTCAGTTTCTTAGATGATGTAAAAACTAAATATTAGATCATTAGATCTTATGGCTACCACTAAGAAGCCAATGATCTAGTTGAGGATAAATGACTATCATTCAAAAGATAATTAAGAAAAAATTTATTTATTCAACCAGTAAAGGTTTAAGGATCTGTTGTTTGCCAACAATTGTGCTAGTCTTTGAGGTACTTCTAGTTAAATGAGGAAAATAAGCAAAGGAAGAGATATTTACCAAACAAAGTGATAGGAGTTATAGCAGGAGTATGGCATTTGCCAAACAAAGGAGAGAATGATTCAATGTGTTTATAAAGAACAGAGAAGCTGCACAAATAGGAGACATTTGAGCTTATTCTTGAGGAATAACTATTTTCATCAAGTAGATAGGCAGATGCTCGGGGGCAAAGAAAAAGTAAATGAAAACTCAAGGAAAGGTAAAGCATAGGATAAACAATGTCAGTAGGTTTTGCTGTAGATGTTTTTCTGGAATTCCTTTCTCAAAATTCCTTTCCCATCTTAATTTATCTGGAAAGGGCATCCTCATTCTTTGAGACAGTTTACACATCAATCTTTGAATTCCTAATTTGAATTCCTAAATGTTTTTTTTCTTTTGTTTTAATAGTACCTGTCCCACCTTTATAACTGGTAGCATTGTATTAAATTTAGCTGCTTTCTTGTTTGTCCACTGGTGTATTAGCACCTCAAATATAGGAATTCTCATTTATTTGAGGCCCTAATTCACCACCACTATTCTTTGTACTTGATGGTACTTCAAATACTTATTAAATAGTGTTTACAAAATTAACTGTAACAATCATTTTTATCATACATTAGAAGGAAGTATTTTTAATTTCAAGTTGAAAACTCTATACAATATTGACACACAGCAATCAGAGTTTCAAACCTGGTATAGAATATAGAATTTTTTTTTCTTGATTTCCTTATAGAGTTGTTTTTAAGCAACTACAAGCATCATCTTAGGGCAACATGAAAATATCTCAATGAGTTATAGGTTTTTCAAAACAGTTCTTAAAAATGCACCATTCCTCACCTACCACCTTTAACTAGTATTGCAGATTTCTCCTGCCAACCCCACCTGAAAATACTACTATTTCAATTTAAAAATTACTATTATCTTTGGATTTTTTGTTGCCAGGGCAATATCTTTTTTCTTATCTATCTCAATATACATTTCAAAACTGAACAGAATTATTTGTTTTAAAGCCAGAGCTATAGAATTGGTTTCCATCAATACAAAGGCAGTAATCCTGTCAATGATAAACACAACACAATATCTGTAAACATATCCATATCCTTCTCATAATAAAGTGCCCTTTTATTTCCATTGTGCTGAGATCCTCGGTCTTTGATATAGTAATGGGAGGAATATAAAATTGGAAAGGTTAAGAATCACTGTTCTGCAGCAATGTTAGGAAGCCTCTTGTGATTAGTACGTGACAACACAGACACACTAGTTTTCAAGTCTTTCATTAAATATTTATTGAGTATCCACTATCAAACTCATAGTGAGAAATAAAAGAAAAAATGACCCAGTTTCAATTCTCCAATGTTTCTTACTCTATTAATGACTAAAAAGTCATTCAAAATTAACTTTCATACCTATAAACATTTGACAAGGAATAGATGTGGTGATAATATGTGTCTACTGAATGAGCATCAACTCTGCTCAAGGCTCAGTGACTGGTACTTCTCAAGCATTATCACATATAATATTTAAAAGTACAAGTGATAGCTACCCCACTTTAGAGACTCAGATAATCTAAGAAAGTTGATCAATATCTAGCAACTGGTAAGATCAAAGCAATAATTACCTCCAGTGCCCAAACTCCTGCATGTTGCCTCTTTTTATAAATATTTTTTTGGAACACAGCCACATTTATTCATTTACTTATTGTCTATGGCTGTTTTTCCACTAAAACAGCAGGTTTGCATAGTTACAACTGAAATTATGATCAGAAAGGCCTAAATTGTTTACATCTGGTCATATAGAATAAAATTGCTGAACTCTGCTCTAGAGCATTAAACAATAAACAAAACAGTTATTTATTCGGCACTCTTTTGTTACATATTTATGTTTATGGTACTCTAAATACTCAAAATATAACACTGAGTTCTTTTTTGAAGGCTGCAATTTATTTAACTCTTTTAAAAAAAATGTAATAAAATGACTGCATGACCATTCTGTATCAATTATTCACCTGCTTCATTTCCCTAAGGAAAACTAGAAACTTAATTCATAAAAATAAAAATAATTTGATTTTTAGTGACCAGGCTACCTCAACAATGGAGAAACTGTCAAAAAGACACATAGCTGACATAACTGTTTACAAACATTTTTGTTCTTCTTTTCTTAGAACACAGCTAGATGACATTTCACAGCTTCTTTTGCAGTATGATGTGGCCATATGCTTGAGTTCTAATCAATGGGATATGAACAGGAGTAAGATGTGTCATTTTTAGGCCAAGGTTTTCAAGAGGTGTGTGTTTCCTACATGCCTCCACACTAGTCCCCCTGCCAGCAGGGTGCAATAATGGCAAGGCTATAGAGAATGGTGGAGCCAGAAAAATAGAACTACTTACAGATCAGAAACATTCACCTCAGGCTGTTGTTCAAGCCATTACACACTTTTGGGGTCTATTTATTTTTACAGAATACTCTATGCTAAACAGTATATGAATTAGTTCTTCGAAGCGAGGTGCTGCCATAACAAAATTATAAACTGTGTGTCATTGGAGAGAGACAGAGAAATGAGAATTGGAGACTGGGAAAATGGAGATCTATTTAATTCAGTGGTAAAATACTTGGCGAAGTTCTTACTTGTAATATTTTGAAAGCTGGACCAAATGCCTATGACCCTATAGTTCAAGAAGGGAGAGATAGAAAAAGCCAAACAATTAGCATGTGTTAGCTGTTACTTGCTGTGTTAAACAAGGCATTAAACAGAAAGGATAAGCTCTGCCAAGAATTAGCTGTTTAGAGAGCATAAATGAAAGGAAATAGAGTCCAGAAAATTCGGGACCTTGTGGAATTGGAAAAGTTCATTATTTCTGGATTTAAAATAGTAGTAAAAGAGACTGACACATACTTTGAGGAATAGAAGCCTATTAACAATTCTAAATTGAGCAAACGAATTAAGTCCTTTGGGTTAAAAAAAAAAAGATGGAGAATGAAAGAGAAAGGGATGGAGAGAGAGAGTGGAGAGAGGAACAGAAGAGAGGAGACACGGTGTTAAGGAAGAAGCAAAGAAATATTCGGATATGAGATCTATGTTTAGGAATGATATTTAGTTGTGTTGACTGACGATATGTTAACATAATACTCATGGAAGCAAATTAATTAAAAGCATCAAAAGTTTGCCCTCAGATCCTAAGACCAAAAAACAGTTCTCTAACCTCTCCATATTCACTGCCAAAAAGCAATCCAAAGAGGATATATTTTGCAAACTCCACTTTAGATCGCTATTTAGTATATTAAACAAGAAAGGACTTCTGAGAATTTAGAACCTGGAGTCATGAAGAACAACAAAAGGGAATTATCTCTGAGAGCAAATCCAGGTTCTATTTAAGGGATGTTCATCACTGTAGAGGTTTTCACAATATCTGCTAAGTAGGATTCTGCCGATGGTATAAATCAGTGACTGCTGTGCTTTCCTCATTCTTTCCTTCCTAAGGAAGGATTTTAACTGTGAGTACGCTTTACTGTACTTACCACATACTATTATGTGGCACGTGTATGTGTGTTTATAGATTCCCAGAGGATAAGAGCCCTCATCTGAACCTGAACAATGAGTTTGCGCGGTACCAAAATATTCTAGTCTTTGAGATGGATACGTTAACTTGATGAAAATCAATGGCTTAAACAGCATTAGCTAGCTTCTGTTTAAGACTGACGGAGTGGCAAAGTCACTGTTTCCCAGGATCTAACTAGCACGGATGTCACTGCCAAGAAAGACCTTGATATAATTTATGTCAACTCCTTCATTGCTTTATAAACACATTTAATGATAGAGACCCTGAGTGCTTTGTTCATTTATTTAATAGATATTAATGAGTTCCTACTATATTCAAATTCCCAGGAAAGATGGAAGAGAACTACTAATGAAAGAACACCTATGTGTAAGGAACTGTACTGGAAATGAAACCATTCTCTGAATAACTGCCTGATTTATCTTTCAACTTATGCCCTTTTCTGTTTCTGTCTGTGAAATCAGCTCCTCTTCTGTATTTTGAAACAAACTAACCTCTCTTATTTATCTTCTTTTTAGATCCAAAGATTTCACTGGGCTACTTTCCCATTTGCATTTTGAAATACATCTAATTTCTTAAAGATTTTAGATGGCAAGTCAGTACTGTATTTAAATTACTTTCTGTTGCTTTGTAATACTCAGTGGCAAAAATATGGGGACAAACTTAGACTCACTGATTGATGGGTACTAGCAATAAAATCAAAATGGGGCACTATAGAAGTATTTTGTTGTTTTGTGGTATAAATTAAAAGAAATAAGGATTTTTTAAATTGATTGCAGGAAATTATTCAGAGCTATTACATTCCATGCTGTTATACATGCTTAGAAATGTTTCTACCTACAGGTAGTTGATTAATTACATTGCAAACCTTCCATGGGATTCTTTATAAATCTTTTGTATTAAAGCTACTTGTCCCTCCTACGTACACTGTCTCTTAACTAGAGTATTGTTAATTTTTATCATAAGAAAGCTTTGAATGGAGTGTCACAATTCTTTGAATTCAAATGTTACCTCAAATCAGGAATAAAGATTTTCAATATTAAAGTCATATGATATGTTGGCAGACCATTAAACACAGAATTATTACAATGTGATTCTAACTAGCTGCTAAAGGAAATTTTTGGAGCTATTACTCTAACTTGTAAACAATGTTGCTATCGTTCATCTAGCAACATTATTTGCCACCAGTATCTTTCATTCATCATCCTCTACCTAGAATAGAGGCTCCAGTCAGTACAATGACTGCTGCTGTGATAGTTAACACACATTATATATGGACTTAATGATTTTACTCTTTTAATATTCATAGATCTAAATTTCACACAAAACAAATGTATATAACAAGAATGTATGTATATAACAAGAATGTATTAGAATGTCTATCATCATGTATTAGAATGTCTATCATCATGTAGGAAAACTTGATTATTCATAAGGGGAGAGGGAAAGGGAGAGAGAGGGAGAAAGAATAGTGAGGGAGAGAGAGAGGGGAGAGAAAGAGAGAGGGTTTTTTTTTTTAACAAATTGAAACAGTAAGATATGAGTGAAGCAAGCTTGGCATCGTGTAAACTGAAAATCCTAGGATTTAGTTCCCACTGTACACTCATGAGCATATAGGGCTGTGGCCTAAGTCTTTTAAAATCCCTAAGCCTTAATCTCATCATGTATAAATCAAATTATGACTATTGTGAAGGTCAAAATGTAAAATATATTTATTAATGCATAATGTTTGCATTGTGAATTTATGTAATAAACATGGAGTTATATAAAAGCCAGTTAACAGGAATCTAATTCATATGTGTAAGGGACTATTAATTAACAAATGTGTATAAGCACGCATGCTCAAACACACATATACATATGCATAGATATATACATACACCCATAGCATGCAAATGCTTATACTGTATATACTGCCATCAACACAAATCAAAATACTATGTTCATGTATGCAGTTATTTCTAAGAGAAACTCCTTCCAAAGTAGGGACCCTTATAACACTAATTTCCTCTTCCATAGAATTCTTTATTTCAATAAGATTAAACATTTTCCAGTAAAGTTTCCTACACTGATTAGACAAGAAAACAATAAGGAAAATCCTCTTGGTAAAAGGTACAAAATGTATGAAACACAAACATATGGGTAGCGTCAGAGACCTCTTCATTAGTGATGGCTTTGATGTCAGTGAGGCAAAGATTCAAACTGCCTTCTAATGGGAGCTGTCCCTCCAGAGCCTTCACCTCAACTCCTGCAGGTCTCTGGTACTAACCTAACTCCTCATTCCAATCCAAGCTACAAAAAGATTTCTGTTCCCATTTTGTATTATGTTTATCTTTTGACACACGCACTGATATTTTCAGACCTAGCATACTATAATCAGGCTTCATTTACCCAACTTTTATGGGATACTTGCTTCTGCTTAATTATGTCACACAAAACTTTGGGGCTTAAGGCAGGTCACATTAAGTAATAATATGTAGCATTTGTTCTTTGCGCAGAATGCTTTCTCTTGAGTATCTCACTCAATATAATAATAACCCTTCCAATGAGACGGACACCATTATTTTCATTTAATAGATGAGAAGTTTGAAGTCCACAGTGGGTCAAATTAGTCAAAGTAATTTTTAGATAATTTGGTAGAGCCAAAATTTAATTCCTAGAGAGCCCAAGAGATTAACTGTTCTACTAGAAGAACAATCTTGATTCTTCTAATAATCCAAGCTTCAATTTCTTCACCTGTAGTGCTCTTGTCACGATTAACAAGATAACTCGGCTACGTAAAGTACACAACACAATCTCAGCATGTAGTAGAAACTATATAATGTTAATAGTATTAGTAGTACACTAATAGTAGCAGCAGCACTAACAGCAGTAGTAATAGTAGTAGTAGTGAGTGGAAGCTCAGAAATGCTTTCCTGGATTCTCATAGGGTGTCTTCTGTCCTAAATATGTCTCACTTGTAAGTTATTAAATGAAGAACAAAGATGTAAGTAATTATAATTTAAGATGTGTAATTACCTATTAAAACAAAGCACTGGAATTGTCTGCATAAAAGGGGGGAAAAAAACTTAAACAATTCTTCACATCTCTTTCTGCCTTAGGCATTTAATGTGATTCCATTAATGGGAGACAAGAAATCTTTTTCTAGGGATTATGTCCCTATCTAGCACCAATTTCAATGTTTTATATAATCTTTTGATGTAATAATATCTTGAATGTCTATGTGATATGTGTTCAGAGCGAAATTGGGATCCATAAGGAAAACAGGAAATTTCAAATGTTTTTGCAAAATAAAGCTGTTAGTTATAAAGGCAGCTGTGAGCTCTTTTGTGGTCAGGGAATATAAAGGTCATTTTGTACCTTTATATTCCCTAGCACTAGGAAGGAAGCAACCATTGCTATTGAACTCTTTCTCAAAGCTCCCTGCCTGCCCTCTACTCCTGCCAATGTGTTTTGAATAGTTTATTCAACCAAGCTGTTTCTTTAGAACCAGCAGCAGGAGACACCATTATACCAGTGAAAAACAGAATGAATGCATGTCTGAGACCAGCTTCCTCAAAAGAAGACAACCATATGTTCTTTTAAAGTCAAGAAAGTTAAAATGCCTACTTTCTGAGAATTTTTCTAGTACTGTGACAAAAACAGAAACCTTCAAATACTACAGCGTTATTTACATTCTGACCTCATCACATTCTAGTTGGGTAAACTTCATTCAGTTAGTTTCCCTTTCTAAGCCTCAGATTTTTTTTTTTTTATCTGCCAAATAAGCATGATACTATCTGTCTTTCTCGAAGGCTGTATAGATTAAATACATTGGAAGCAATGCTCTTTGAATGGTGCTTCACATAAATTAGAATTTCAAGAGGAATTACTTTCCTTGTGTTTTGCCCATTTTCCCACTGCACAGACATGTCATGAGAAGCTCCTCTTGACCAAATATGACTACTACTTCTGCTGCTGCTGCTGCTGCTGCTGCTACCAATACTAGTACTAATAATAGCAAACATATAGTTCTCATATGCCAACACTTTTCTTTGTAATCCATTCAACCCTCACTTCAATTAGATGAGGCAACTAGGTGGAGGGATTAATTTCCGAAGACCACATGGATAGCAAATGACAGAGCTAATGTTAAGCCTATGCTATCTGGATATAGATACTATACTTTTATATATATTGCTATGAAAAGTTGCTCCAGACAGATCCCTTGTTTCTAGGGCCTATAAAGAGTGAGACACACAGCAATGGAATGGCAATAAGTATAAGCTTTGTGTACCGACCAGCTTCACAGTTTCTTTAAATGAAACTTCTCTTTCCATGTATATACCCTGTTATCAATGTATAAAGGCCCTGCTGACGTCCTTTGCCCACTGAAATATGAAACAATCTAACTGGCTTTTTATTTTTCTACCCCTAGTATGTCTTGCTTTCAATTTCTGTGCCTCTCCTTCCCAAATCTGAACTGGACTCTGGTCCTGTCTTTGAGATAGGAGACTGGTTTCTCCTGTTGATTGCATATGTTATTATAACTGTGGTAAGAAGAATGCTGGTTTTCTTCCCTAATCTCAGAGTACTCAAGTCAGTCTTTTAGTTTTGGTACAATTAGGAGATTAATATATCATCGAAGTTTGACCTTCAATTGGGAAAGTGTCCAGAATTATAAGCTGAAAAAATACAAACTTTTTACTTTTACTTCTTCATGAGCCACTTAATTGTAACCCATTAACACATCTCTTTGTGTCTTTCTAACATCACAAAAGCAGATACAAATACATGGCTAAATAAGTAGAGGAATAACATGCCTAACTAAGGTAGATCTTTCTAAACTTTCTAAACTAAGGGGAAAACAAACAAACAAACAAACAAACAAACAAACCCTATTCTTGGAAAGAGCTAAGTCAAAGAGAACAAGTGATCAGTTCCTGCGATAAAGTTAGGCATAATGCCATCTAGTGGACAGCTCTAATTAATTCAAGGGTTCAAATTTGACAATTTGGGTGTAGTTCTAGATGTTCTTTCCTATCTACTATATTCTCTGGAATGGTCACTTTGTATACTTACTGATCAGTAGCAGTTTCAATAAATGTAACTTCTCTTCCAGTGTACATACCCTGTTATCAACATGCAGAGGCCCTGCCAAGGGATTTTACTCATAGAAGTATGAAATGATCTAAGGAGACCAGTTTTCCTTTTTTATCCAGCAGATTTTGCTTTTCATTTGAGATGGATGAATTCATCTCTTATTGAAAGGAACTGAAAAAAGCTGAAACTCAGGGAACCATACAAGTTAAGATGAAATTCAAAGGAAATACTCTGTTCTAATGGATACAATATTTGGACAAACAATTGAGTAAAGATTAATCTAACTCTAAAGACAGTGCAGCACCAGAAGGTAGTAGATTCCAAGGCTTAAAGAGAAACCCACTGCCCAGGTGAGTTGTGTTGTCACAGAATACTGGCTGGTAGGGTTGTCAGATTAAGCAATTAAAAATACGGGATGCCAGTTAAATCTGACTTTCATATAAACAACAAATACTGTTTCAGTATAACTATATCCTGAATATTGCATGGTACATACTTTAAGTATAAGTATGTACTTATACTTAAAAAATATATTTTTATTTGACTGTCCTGTACTTGAACTTTACTCAAAAATCCAGTGATGTTTCCATGCAAAAAATTACTTCCCAGCATTTCTCAGTACATTAAAACATTTTTTCTGAATCATCAAAAAATTAAATCAAGAGAGTGTAGAAAAGGGGTAAAATCATTATAATTTGTCTGCAAGAATTAAAGCATAAGAAGCAACATGGCAACATTACAGGTTTGAAGGAATCCTTTCATGTCAGGTAAAACATAAGAGCAGGAAATGCTGATAATTAGAGTTTAAGGCCCAGGTCAACAGTATTAGGAACAGGACACGAGTACATAGAAAAGAAGCTATTTTGTGTTTCAAGTGTGGTCCTGTTTGTTGATAATGATAGATAATTCTTACAAGTAAAGTAAACATTAATAACATTATAAGCATGACATGTTTTATACAAATACTATAAGTTGTGTTCTAAGAAAAAAGTTTTGGAAGGAAAATATGACATCATATTGACTTCTTTACCACGTGATTCTGTGTAGTGCTATTTATCTGTCTAGGAGAACCAAATGCTATAAATTTTTTAATAGTACTCTATAGTGCTTGTTAGTGTTTCCCAGTGTTTGAACATTTGCTATGGTCTACTGTTCCTTTTAAAAATTTTATTAATAATGACTAATGATCCCAATAATCCTCACTTCTTATTATTCACAACTTTTTATAATCCCTTCCTAAAACATCCTAGAGCTGGACTGTTACCTCCAGCTCTGGAAAAATGCTGTGCTGTGTACAACCCAAAGGAGAGGCCCATGTTGCCAGGAACTGAAACCTTCTGTCCATACCCATGCAAGTGAGCTAAGGAGCAGATCTTCCATATCCAGTTCAATTTTCAAGAACTACAGCCCCATATAATGTCTCTCTAGCCTCATGAGAGACTCTAAGGCAGAATCACACCACTAAGCTGCTCCCAAAATTCCTGATCTTCAAAAGCTGTGTAAGATTTTTTTTTTTTAAAGTTGTTTTATGTCGCTAAAATTGGCATGATTTTTTGCATAACAATAAGTAACCAATATAGAATGTGAAGCATGTTGAAAGTATTTTAAGAATAATTTAGGACTTTGAAAATTACGAATTCCCAGGATTTCTCATTCTATAATCCCAAAGATTACTATCTGTTAGGAATTCCACTACTAGATAATGGAATACTTATATGGCTCATATATTTCCTGAACAGGTGATAACTGGATTGGGAGCCTATAGTCTGCATGTGTTTGAGTTCTTAGCAGTATTAGGAGATTAATCAAACCTGGAAAACAGAGGTGGGGTTCTTAGAAGAGATAGATAAATTCAGTGAGTTACTACTTTTCCTAGACTTTGTATCTTTTCACATCTCCCCTGAATGCATGTATCATGTGTCCATCTTTAAAATTATTTTTAATTAATTTTTAAAGTATAGTTGGTATACAATCTTATATTGGTTATATTAGTTTCAGATATACAATATAGTGATTCAATATTTTTATATTTTACAATGCAATCACCTCACTGATTCTAGTAATCATCTGCCACCATGCAAACTTATGACAATATTACTGACCATATTCCTCTTCCTCTTTTTACACATTCCCAACCCCTTCCTTCTAGTAACCATCCCTTTGGTCTCTGTTTCTATGACTTCACTTATGTTTTGTTTTGTTTTTAGATTCCACATATAAGTGAAATCACACAGTATTTGTTTTTCTCTGCCTGACTTATTTCACTTAGCATAATACTCTCTAGATCTATCCATGTTGTCACAAATATATATACCACATCCTCTTTATCCATTTATCTATCAATGAACACCTAGGCTGCCTCCATATCTTGACTATTGTAAATAATGCTGCAATGAACATAGGGGTTCATATAGCTTTTTGTTTTCTTCAAATAAATATCCAGAAATGGAATTTCCTGAGTTATATGCTTACTCTTGAATATTCACATTTCAGGCTCTTTCAAAATTCTACAGATCTAACAGAGTCTCCTGGTCCCCATATCATGAGAAGAGACTCAAGGGCTTTGAAGTACGAGCATTCGGTTAAGTCAAGGTACTAATCTTGATTAGTTGTGCCACTTAACACTTTTGGTTCTTAGCCTCTTCATTTGTTAAATGTGCCTAATGATGCTTAATGTATGGACTATGTGAGAACAGAAAATATATTCAGTTAATCACCTGTCAAATAGTAGATGCCAATAAAAATAATTCTCAATATTATACCATTTGATTATTATATCTACTGCTCTATGAAATAAGTAGATTTTTAAAATATAACATTTATCTATAACACACATAATTTTCAAAAACTAAACAAATTTACCCAGTTTCCAGGTTAAGAAACATTTCTATCATCCTAAAAAGTCCCCCCACTAACATTCTCTTCTAATCACTTCCTTCCCAAGAGTACCTGTATAATGACTTCTATTAATTTTGCCCATTTTTTAACTTTATATCTACTTCCTAATCCCCCAAATCTCTCACTATGTTACCTTACATGATCAATAGAACTTTGCAAATATAATTAAGTTAAGGACTTTGAGATGGGGCAATTGTCTTCGTCCTAGATTATTCAGGTAGGCCTAGTTGAATCACATGGATCCTTAAAAGTACAGGACTGTTCCTGGCTATGGTAAGGCAGAGACAGGAAAGGGTGGAGAGAGAGACAGACAGAGAGAGTGGGGTGGGAGAGAGAGGAAGAGAGAGAAAGCGAGGGAGATACAGAGAGATATAGAAAGAAAGGGAAAAAGAGAGTGATATGCAGAAAAACAGAAAGATAGAGAAAGAGAAAGAGAGAGAGAGAGGCAGAGAGAGACAGAGAGACAGAGAGAGACACAAAGAAAGAGAGATAGAGAAAAGAGAGACAGTGAGAGACTGAGACAGAGAAAGGGCATAAGAGACACAGAGAAAGACAGCAGAGAGAGAAATAGAGAAGAAAGACATGTGAGAAGATCCAACATTGCTGACTTTAGAAATGAAGAAAGGGGCCATGAGCCAAGGAATGCAGGAGGCACCTAAAAGCTGGAAATGGCATGAGAAGAGGTTCTAAACTCCAGTGTCTAGGAAGGAACACGAGGCACCTTCATTTTAGCCCAATGAGACATGTTCAGACTTTTGACCTAAGAACTGTAAGATAATATTTTTTTTTGTTTGAAGTCACTAAGTTTGTGGTAATAACTAACGGCAGCAATAGAGAACTATTGTAAGTATGTCCCTAGGGCTGGAATTGCTGAGTCGTAGGGAAAGCTTACACTTAACTTTATTGGAAACTGTCAAACGACATCCAAAGTGGTTTTACCAATTTATGCTTCCACTAAGAGTGCATGAGAGTTCTAGTTTCTCGACATCCTCCTCAACATTTGGGCTTTTAAAATTTTCACCTTTTCTGGTAAAATCATATTGTGAATTTATTTTGTAGTTTTCCGATAATAAACTTGAACTCTTTTTCATGTGTCTATGGGGCATATGGGCATCCTGTCTTGCTATGTGACTGGTAAGTCTTTCATCTATTTTTCAATGTCTTTTCCATATTCAATTCTGTGAGATGTTTTAAAATATATATTCTGAATATGAATCATTTTTTAGACATATTATTGCAAATATCTTCCCATCTTCTTCTAGTCTATCAGTTTTGTCTTTCATTCTCATACTGGTTGAAGACAAAAGAAAAGACAGGCATTCTTAATCTTTTTGTGTACTGTTTTTAAGAAATATTTTCTACTCCAAGATCATAAAGATTGCCTCCTATGATTTCTTCTAAATCATTTATTTACTTATTTATTGCCTTTATATTAGATATGCAATCCACCCATAAGGCAAAAGTTTTAAATATTTTATAAATGAGAAAGGTCAAGTAAAGTATGAAGATTTAAAAAACAAATACAAAGTGAGAGAAGATCTTGAAATTTGGTCTTCCACCTTACTTGTCTGCAAGCACTGCTTTATCTACTGACCTTGTGAAGTCTTCCTTGATATTCCAAAATCAAATTTATATTTTCATTCCTTAATCTCTGCAATTCTCAACACCACTTATAAAATGTGTTTGTAACAATGGTAAACATTGGATGTATTTGTACATGTTGCCTTTCCTGCTGGATTATTAGCCCCTGTGATCAATGGCTATCTCATTATTCATCTTTATGGGCCTCACAGAGTTAGCCCAGCATAAAACCGCTGGAGCTCATTACATGGTTGTTAAAAGAGGAGTAACCGTTAATTTCTCTGTTTTATGCTTCTATTTTGAATTACAACAATGACTTGCTATGTGACTCAAAAAGTCATTTAAAAAATAGTTTTCTGGCATATAAAGTGACCTGAGAAAACAATCGTAATTTTTCTTAATTTTTTTTTTTTTTTTTACAGAAAGGTGTTTTTAAGTGGCAGATAACTATGAGGATTGCTAAATTTTATAGTTTTCTGTTCTCAGAAGGTTCATTCTTAGTTACTTGTATTACTTGTACTTAAATTAAAAAGCACATCAAGTTAATGGAGCCTATTATCTTGAGCTACATTTTATGTTGTCAGTGTGTTTAATCCTCCATCTCTTCACAGACTCAGGCTGCCTTCAGAGAGCCATTTGTGTTGGCTTAAAATGCCTTAGTATGTATTCTTTCTCATTGGTTCTTTTTCAAACTCATGATAACATGTGTTTTCCTGTTTCCTGGTGTCTTTTTTTTTCCTCTAAATTATTGTTCTCACGACTTCTACATAGTTTTCTATCATTCCTAAAATGCATTTACATTTTTCTAATATTTACTAGAATACTAGAAAATATTCTAGTATTTTCTAAATATCTAATCACTTTCCATTGTCTTACTTCACTAATTTGTTCAAGTCAACATGATAGCTATGTAACATGTTAAATTCAATTTATCACTCTGACTCATTTGATTCTACTCCTGGACTCAACACATTTTGGGTGCTTTAAGGATCTCAATTGATCTTCCAATGGGATAGTAGAAAAAAACAAAAGATTTTAAGTGAGGTAGCCATTGATTTAAATTAGGGCTTTGCTACTTATTAGCTTATGTCCTTGGACAAAGTTATTTAACTCTTCTGGGTTTTTTTTGGTTTTGTTGTTGTTGTTGTTTTTAAATACAGGATTACTGTGAGGATCAAAAAGAAAATATATTAATGCAAAATACTTAGCACAATGTCTGCAAAACACTAGGTGTTTAGTAAGGGGTACTATTTTTTTTTTTCTTCCAGAGAATACAAAGTTTAAAGATAGATGCAGAATATTGATTGATATGTTAAAATGTATAGGAGGCTAATAGCTAGTCAGTGAGGATTCTTGAGAAGTAGATTAGCTTGATCAAATTTGAGAACAGAAAGAATACTTTGGTGACAGTGTAGGATGAAGATGACAAAATAAAATCTGTACGGACTAAGCAAGTACTATTAATGAGTAAAGAAGTGGGGATTGTTAGATCAATGGTGATCTGGAGAATTCATGCAGTGTTTATATATTTTAAAATTCCAATGATCGCTATTAAAATTCCTTCCTGACCAAAGAAAACTTTGGGGAACTAGATTGGCCCTGGTAGTGGGCAGTATGTCATCCCTGGGGTAGAGGATTGACATGATACCAGACAAACTGAAGACAAGGAATAAAGTAAGGCTCTCATAGTTCTCTAAGTAAGAAATTACAAAGAACCAGAACAAAACAGCGGTTGCCATAGGGATAAAGAGACAAATTCCTCTAAGTGCAAAAGGATATATACCTGAATAAATTAGTTGTTTTAAAATTTAAATATTATAAAAAGAATTTCATTACAAATGCTTACAAAGAGATAGCTATTAATGATATCTCTTTACATAAAAGAATTAACCGAAAATATGTCTTTCATTTAAATCCTGATTCCTAAGTATAAGAGGTACTTAAGTAATCATAAATATGCAACAGTTTCAAAAATATATTTGAATATATGTATAGAAGTGAACATAAATTATACATATATACATTATAAATTATAGACAAATCAGTTACTTTTAATTTCATCATGTGTTTTTTACTGTGAAGATCATTTTCAGCTTTTCCAATGAGCATCACAGTATTTCCTTACTAATCCTTCAAAAGAATAAGGCAAATGCATTAATAGATTTCTATGCTACAGTGAATGATGCTATAATAATGAAGGGAGTACTGATGACTCACAAAAGCAGGTTTAGAGTTTACCCGAGGAGTGAAATCCAGGTCCTGGAAACTTAAGTTCCTGGAAACAGAAGAGCTGTATTTCTTTGACTGAAATACAATTCAATTCAGTTCATGGTAGTGTTTCCTGAAATTATTCCTGGACTTTATAAATAACTACCATCTACCCAGAATTAACTCTGATTAGCCCACTTCGCATACCCTATTTATAATACTTATAAAACGACTACACGATCTTTATGTATGGGAAGATAAACTCACAGACGTGAAACAATGTGACCATATTTATAGCATATGTTAAATGCATGGTTTAAAACCAGATCTCTTTTCCTCACAGGCTTTGTGCTTTTGATGTATCACATGGACAGTTCTACTTCATTACTCATGAAAATTATTTGATGTCTGTAATACCAATGGCATAGTTTTCTTATGAAGACAGGAATACAAGGGAGCATGGACAGTAATTAAAAACTGACATCGGCAATTCTCATTGAATATAAAAGTTTCCTAATAAAATTTCACAGTATACATAAAGTAATTTTAGACTATCCATACTCTATGACCCAAAAACCACATAGTAGAATAGATCTAAAGAAATAATCTATGATAAATATAGTTAATAATACTGTATTTTATATTTGAAAGTTGCTAAGAAAGTAGATATTAAAAGTTCTCATAACGAGAAAAATATTATAACTAAGTGTGATGATGGATGTTAACTGAACTTATTGTGGTAATTATTTTGCAATGTAAATATATATTGAATCATTATGTTGTATACCTGAAACTAATATAATGTTATATGTCAGTTATATCTCAAAAACAACAAAAAAGATGAATACAAAACTTAGCATACGAAATTTATTATTATTTATGCCTACAGCACCTGGTCTTCCTAAGCAGTCTCCCATCCAAGTACTAACCAGGCCCAACTCTGTTTATCTTCCAAGATCAGACATCAGGCTTGTTCAGGGTAGCATGGCCATGGACCATGGATGGTGGCTCCACTGGGCCATGAATCCAGGACCTTCTGCATGTAAAGCAGATGTGCTAACTGCTACACTATAGAACCACGCTGACATGCAAGATTTTTTTTAACATATTGTTATTTGTAAGTCTAAAAAATTAGATAACAACTTATGCAAACAAAAATTAGTTAAGATAATTGTTCTATTACACATTTGTATGATATGGTATTCCAAATACTAAGAATATTTGTAATTAATGTACAAGAAAGTAGTTATAGAAAAATGTTATCGAAAAAAAAACAGAAGATAAAATTGTATATGTAAGATGGTGAACATTTTATATGTCTATCCATATCTTTGTATCTGTTTTTCTTTTCTTTCTTCCTTCTGTCCTTCTTTCCTTCTTTCCTCCCCCTTTCCTTTCTTCTTACCCATCCATCCATCCATCTAACCACCCATCCACCCACCTAACTATTGCAAATATTAATGGTGTTTGTCAAGGACAATAAGATTTGTTTTTTAAATTAAACTTTTATTTATAATTTTATGTTTCTGCTTTAAACATATATTGTTCTTAGCTTTAAAATAAAATCCATACTACTTTTTAAAATAATGGGTTTTGCCTATAGCATACCAAACAGCTTTTCTTTTGACAGTTTTAGAGTTTTAGCTCTAGAACTTAGCTCAAATTTGGCCAAAGGTAAAATCAAATGAACAAACAAAAACACACTTATCCTCACTAAAGCAAGGAGGTTAAAAGAATAAGGTGGAAGATAAAAAGCTGAAGGAAATTTGAAAGAAAAAAAAAATGACTTGGGTGGTAAGAATCATAGAATCATCTTTGGTTTGAATAAATGGTACTTCTTAGAAAAACAGGAGGTGGGGAATTACTATTTTTAGATACTTATTCTCTAAGGGTATACGGACTGTGTTTGCTCTACAAAATCAAATAAATGAACCTTCTCTACTTGAACTGTGCTAAGAACTGCTTCCATCGAGTAGAGTAATTCCTATTTTAATATTTTATAAGCCTTATTTTATTCTTTATTGACAAGAACTATTAGTTGTAGCAGTGATCTAAAATATAATGTACTTATTTTATTTGTGTATGTAAAGTTATGAACCTCTTAATATAGTATACAATTTATAAGGGTATTTTAATTCTTGGCAGGAGCCATGAAGAAAAAGAGAGAGTTCTAAAATCTCCTTGATAAATGCCTCTTAATATTTTAGTAAATAAAATTCTCGCCATGACTACAGAAAAACCCACTTCACTCTTAATTTCAAACTATGATAAACTGTGGATTATGTTTTAGTGAAGTGTCAGAACTCTCTCAAAGAAAGGAATATATTCATGTGTCTGCTGGAGCCAGCTCATACAAGCTCATAAGAGTCAACGGTCCCATTTTCAAAAATTTTGTAATCTGATTAATAAACACAGTTATCATTAAAATTATTTTTAGATACTTATTCTCTAAGGGTATATGGACTGTGTTTGCAAAAGTAATAAGAACTCAAAACTCAATTGTTACTTCTTAACCACTGTACTACATTTTACTCTTTTCTATGCTCTGGAAATTATTTACATCTGTTGTATCTGTATTCTGGAAATACTATGTAATGGTGACTACTTCAAATCTCTTTCCAACTCCACCTTCACAGGTGCCGCATTGATAACTTGAAATCAGTAATAGTGGGAGAATTTCTATCATGGAAATAATCAGCAAATTCTAAAACAAGACTTCCATTTCCACCCACCTTCCATGGAAATCTGGTTGGTAAGTATTTACCAGCAACCACAGAACATATTATTTCTTCATGACCTCATCTTTTTTTCCCAGACACATCCAAATGCCTTATTTGGATAGCACCCATTTCTCTGTACCATGCATCATAGAAAAATAAAATAAAATCAATTATGATCCTTTTTAAATTTAGTAATTGCTTGGTATTATGCCTGGTGCCAATCAATAACATTGACACTATAGAGTATATAAAGGCAGATAAAATACAGCACTTGCCTTCATGCTGAGGGAGGAGGAATGAATAGATATATAGTCAAGTACGTACTGCTTTCATACTGAAGATAATGCATATCTATATAATGTTGTCTAATATTTAAAGTATCTTCATAAAGCCTCCTTCATACGATACTTAGAAACAACTCTGAAAAATAAGTCAGTATTCTACCCACTTATCCAATGGAAAATTCAAGACATGCCCAAAGTTGTAGAGTAAAAAACAATACAGAAATAAAACAAAATCCAATATCCAATTCCTTTTAATTCTGCATTTTGTGTCATTCGAGTTCTTCTCTATTTTTAACATTTGTTGTTGTTTTTTTTAAAAGGGGGCTTCCAAATTCCATCTACCAAACTTAGTGAAACTGCACCTGGATACACCGAGCTTTTTAAGGAAAACTTCAAAGGCCTATTATGGCAACCTGAACATTATTGGTCTATATTATGAAGTATAATTATACAGTGACTCTAACTCTGAGAATTCATCCAATCCATAAAGCAATATAACATTACACTTGAGATAGCAGCCAGGACAGATGGATTGACAGAAGACACATATGCTTCTACCTGAGTCTGTGCTTCAGGTGTCTAAGACATTGATGGGTACAAATAGTCTCCAGTTTAGAATGAAAGGCTATATAATGAAAAGTATTCTTTCAAAGAATAAGACCGCTAAAAGAGACAAGATGCATCTAATGGAGATGGAGGATGAGATACACTATAAGTGCATGAAGAGAACTGTAGAAAAAAATGCTTAAAAAGCCAAAAACTCAGTCAGATTGATGATTTGAAATTGGAGAGGTAGAATAACTCACTTGCAAAAATAACAGAATCGATCTGTTTTTATTTTTAAGAATGTTCAGTAGATTTCTGTGGGAAAAGGTGTACTCAAAGGTAAAAAAAAAAAAAAAGGCATAGTTATTAAGCTATAGACCAAATCTATCCAAATATATCCCAGATAATTTGGTATGAATTGATTAATGCCACTGTAGAATAAATGCAGCAAATAGAAAATGCATAATTGAGGAAAAAGAGTTACTGTTTCTTAAAGGGCATATGTGCCTCATTGAGAATTATGCCAGGAATGAGCCGATATTAAGGTGGTTAGTGTGTAGAATGTCTCCAGGATATAGTGGAAAAAATGAAATTTTGATACTTACATAGGCAGATAGGCAGCAAGTCTCCATAGCATAGTGGTGAGACACAGAGTTTGGAGCCTATCTACATCTTAGCTTATTAAATCTGTTTCCTTTTCTATTAAAAAAGGGATAATCAATTTATTCACAGGCATTTAATGAGAATTAAGTGGGTTAACATTTATAAGCCTATAATTGTGCCTGAACATAGTTGGTGTTATATAAATTTTAACATATATATCAAATTTATATATAAACATATATACATATAAATATATAAACATAGATAGTCTTGTAATTTGCAGCGGCCATTTAGAATAAAATTTGGATTTAATCAAATCAATAAATTTGCTTTAGAATTAATAGAGAAGAAATTAATGTTATTTGCTTATGGTTTAGAGAGATTGGTATTGAGACCTTGAGATCATACAAGCTTATAGGCTTCAAATGAGATCTATCTAAACTTTTCAGAAAATTTTATTATACTAGTGACTAATTTTGAAGAAAATATCATCTAAAAACTGAGTGACTTAAAACAATGATAATCATTTATTTTCTCTCACTGTTAACTGTGGGTTAGAAATTTGAAAGCAATTTGGTTGGGTGGTTCTGATTCTGGATCTCTCATAAGGCTACACGGTAAAATGTCTCAGACTACAATTGACTGGGGCAGAGGAGCCCTTTTTCAAGGTGGTTTATACAAGGCTGTCAAGTAAGTACAGGTGTTGGTGGGTTTTGATTTCCTTCCATGTGGACCTCCCTACAGGCCTACTTGAGGGGCCTTAGGCCATAAGCCAGCTATCTCCAGACACAGCAATCCAAGAGTACAAAAGGAAAGCTACAATGCTTTGTAAGATCCAACCTCAGAAGTTACACTGTCATTTTTGTCATATTCTGTTACTTATATGGGTCAACCCTGGTACAATATGCGGGGCGGTGGCGGGGGGGTGGGTGCGGCGGACTACACAAGAACGTAAATATCAGGAAGCAAGGGGCACTGGGGGCCATTTTATAGACTGACTCTAATAGTCATAAATTATCATTTGTCCTGAAGGGCTGGTATGGACATCAGGTCCACCCATTTGGTCTATTTATACTGTAGGACAATATGTTCACTTCAACAGACATTTATTGAGAGTCTATAATGTCAAGCAAAATGCTACGTGCTTGGTTGCATAGACTGAAGATAACAAAATATTAGATGCAGGGATGTAAATAAGTTAGATGCTTTTATAATAATCCAGGAAAGCTGATGATGCAAAATAATTGATAGTGCAAATAAAAAGAAGATATATCTTACTTGTTCTCTCATGACTTTGGTCAGTTTACAATAGTCCCCCAGATTTTTAGTGAGTCTAAATGAACTTTTAAAGTTGATTCCCGAGTCATAAGGAAAGAACCATTCTTTGTAATGACAGTGATCCCACCAAGTCAGAGATGCTCTCTGGGGCTTGGGCTAGAAAGACAGACAATAGTTAACGTGTTTATCATTAACCCAAGGTGAGTCACGACCATGACCAAATTCAGGGGGATGATGTATACCCAAAGTGAAGGAAACATCACTTATATTTTTGAAGGGTTGTTATATCGAAGAGAAAATAAACTATAAGCCCTGAGGAGATGGATTTCTGTTTAATAAGGATAATTTTAAGATGGTTTGATTGTCTATAGCTTAGTGGTTGCCTTATTTGGGAAAGCCTAATTGACTGTTTATGATTGGTTTTTTTTAAGTTTCATTTTCTCAGACTTAAGTTCATTAACTCTCGCTTAGGTTTTGGGTTGCTTACATAAGCCACCAAGGTATTAGAGACACCTCAGTCCAACCTTCACATTTAATTACATTTTGAGAATGACCACATGTGTCTTGCTTCAGAAACCAAGCTGAAACAATGAAGTATGATCATACCTATGAAAATATAACTATTGAGCTTCTCTTAACGATCATGCCAATTCTCCTGTCTACTCAGAAAAGTTAAGTAGCATACGTTTCATTTACAATAAAAATCAGACTGTCTGCCAAATATCTCTTTAAAAATCTAGTAGAAGAGACAGACAAAAAAATTCTCCAAATTCCTTGACAGCATGCTTACAAGGTAGTTCCAAATTCAGAAAGAGGAGGGAGGATAGAGCCAGTGAGATTGCAGCTTGGCTGCTAAATGAACTTGAAATACCATCATCATGCAAAAAATATCATTAACACATTTCAAAACAAGAAGATATCTAATATCACTTCACAATTATTTTTAATTACCTTTTTCTTCCTCAAAATTCTAATGAAATGATTTTGCATTTACATATATTTAATGATGTTTCAATCATCCGTTATGAATGTAGGCAATTTGCAACTTTTATTCAACATACTTAGATGTGCACTGTTTATGAATTCCAATGTTTATTAGATAATTGACTAATTAAATTGTTTAGAGCTGCATTAGTTAAGCATGCCCCATAGACTTCATTTTTATTTCAGTTCAATTATAAGTCTCCCATGTTCTCTACTGTAAAACTCTGAATAAATAAATAAATAAATAAAATAAAACCCTTATACCCTAAGAGCTGTGACTTTTCACAAAGTTTATATATGTATTTACCTTATTTTGCTCAAATCCTATAGATAAATACTAACAGTGGTAACCTGTCATAGGATCTTTCAGGTAACCTGGGTGTTATTACTAGTTCATGGGATTACAATGGTCTGAGGGCAACTAAATGTTGTTCTCTCCCAGGCTATTGCTCCAAAAGATTCTAGTTCATTTAGAAATTTCTATACTTAGTTTTCTAAACACAAAAAAAACATTACGACAATCACTGTAGCTATACAAGATATAGAGAAAGGTAAAAAGCAAGAATGTTCTGGTTTCTTTATTTCTGTTTTTATAGTATATAGTATTCCACATTTCTGTTAAGTGTTAACGGGAATTTGCCAAGCTTGGATAACTAATCCATATTTAAACTGATTTAATTATCCAACACACAGGTGATTTTCTAAACTGCCCACACTGAGTTTGCTGAATAAATGTTACAAATGAACTACATATGAGTTGATCAAAATATTCAAAAATGCGAATGCACACTTTCATATATTAAGAGAAGAAAAGATAAAACTGAAAACAATAATAGAATTTCATAAAGGTTTTCTCCTGTATTTTTGCCTGTTGAGACTAATGACATCAAGAGACATCCCCAATGACTACCCATCACTTAACATCAGTCTTTTCTTGCAATCTAGTTGCAATAGCTTTTGCACAAAGAAGACTCAGTGTGTTCTTTGATTATTGCAAAACTTCAGGATCATCTCAAAGGCTCATCTAGGACTTTGAATTCTCCTAAGATTAGACAGTTGAATTTTCAAGCAGTATTAGAATTTTAACCTTTATGAATTCTTTTTTTATAAACACCATTTCCCCCAACAAATATATTAAGCCGTATTAATTCTAGACATTGTAATCTCTTTAGTCATATAAATTTTAGTATTAATTTCTCCTGATAGATATTAGGAATAAATTTTTTGAAGGACTCCATGTGGAATGCGATCATGGGAAAGAGTAGGTACGTATCCATTTCAGATCATTTTTATACTCACATGTGAAAAAATACCTGTATGATAAACCATGGCCCCTGGATATTCCTTGAGAATACAAATGAATCTCTCAACTATTTTGTAGATTTTAGTTTTTCTTTGTCTTTTTATTTTCATTTATAATTACTGTTTTTCAGCTATTCATTACTACTGGATCTGTACATCTTATGATTTATTGAAAGCATTTGAAACTGTTAGAATGCTTACCACAACATAAGTAGAGTTAATTTTGTTCATTATCTATATTAATTGATTTGTTTACATCAACTTTTTTTTTCCAAATGAGAATTCCTGTTCTGACTCTAAGACTTTATAAGTGATATGCTATTAAATATTCCCTTTACAGGGTATTTTATAAAACTGCAATTGTTTATTTTCAAATAAATATATCTTAGCAATGTCTCCACTGAAGTTTAGAAAGTCAATGGAATTAAGTTCTAACTTAGTTTGACATTTATATTTTCTTTCTTTTTTTGATAAAATATAAAAATTTTTACTAATTACTTTATATTAGCTTTTGCAATGAAATGTCTTAGAAGTGTATATAGTTTAGACAGCAATGTATGAGGAAAGAAGGCATTTCGGGCAGAGGAAAGATAAATTGTGAATAAGCATAGAGGCAGAAAGTTACAAAGTAACAGTGAAAACGATTACTTTAGTCTAGCTGGATATTGTTAGGCCCAAAATGATAGTATCTTCTGAAAAGGCTTACCAGTATGAATCCAAGCTGTAATCAGCCTCTCTTGTTTTTGTCAACTACTACTAAACACTTTATGAAAGATGTCAAGATATTGAGAAAAAGAATGAATATATAAATATATTCATAAATACGTTCACATATATGAATATATGTATAAATACATACATATAAATGTATTTATTATGTAATATATAAAATTTATAGTAAATATTTTGTAGTTCAGCAAGAGCAGCTGAGGAAAGTGACTCCTAAGTGCATGCATATTATCTCTGTGTCACTAAGGTACTATAGAACCTCCTTTTGAAACAGGTTTAGAAGAAACATACCAGCTTTCTTCCCTTTATAAAAACAGCATAACTCTTCTGGCAAGTTTGTTTCTGCCCTGAATCTCTTTGTGTTCGTTTATATATTTGTTTCACAAATATTTCATAAGTGTCTACAACATACATTGTACAGAAGTAAAAGCAGAAATTATTTTTTAAAAAACTGAATGTCTATCCTTAGTTTGCGAAACATCTGGGAGACAGAAAGACACGAAAAAAATATAGATAAAAGAACTAGCTTTTATACAAGTGCTACCCTGAGCACCTAAGAAAGTTTAATTCAAGGAGCCATTCATTCTCTCCTGGAGAGATGAAAATCAAGTCATAAACAAAGGCTCTACAGACAATAGTTGTAATAGTAATTGTTGTATACAAATTCAGACTTCAATAAGATATCGACTGAACCTTATCGGGCATGCATATTTTTACAGTATTTTTTATTATCTTGATTTTTTTTAATGTTCTTGGGGCATTTTTGCCTTTTACTTCTTTTATCTTTCACCTCAAATTTCACGTGCCACACAGACAGAGTACCCTGACACAGTTATTTTCCTAAAAGGATCAACAACAGAAATAACCTGATAAAAATCGGAACAGATATTTGGATTTATTGATGCTATCTGCAAACATCTCTAAATTATCTCTCTTCTTCTAGCCACCATGAATGTGCTATATGAAAATTAAGTGTACCACTCTTTCTTAAAAGCAAAATTCTATTTAAAAACCCAGTGATTTAGTTATAGTTGGGTCCCCATTTATGGCTCAAGACTATTGGGAAGTTTCAGGGTTCTAAATGTAAACTGCCAGGCCACAGATAAGCAGGTTAGTATATTCTTGGTGTAATTCTTGGTAAAGCACATTATTCTTCTTTCTATAGGTGGATTATGGATCATAAGAGAGGAGACTAAAAACTATCCTGTAAAAAAATGTTTATTCAGGAAAAAGCCAATCTGATAGCTGTTTGATATTCTTAGTAAGATGGATAATCATACATTGCTTGAAAACTGGTCAACATTCTAGGAGTCTCTTCCTGCTGCCAACAGTATATGTATTGTTGTAATTTATTAATGCCCAACAAAGTGATGTGTACTATAATGAGCAACTCTTAAGTATCGTCAATCTACTTTTTATAGACAAGGAAACTGAGATTCTGAGACTTTGATAACTAATCTAAATTGGCAACTGGCATGCACTAGAGGAAGGGATTTAGTACTAAACTGAGATTTTCACACTGTTAGCAGTCAACTGGAATCTCAGGGTGAACTCTCAGGGTATACATCTTTAGCTGTTGTCCCTCCCTTCTTAAATGAGCTACTTCTAAAAAAATCTACTCGACCAGGTTCTGTGGTATAAGACAATCAGATAGCCCTGGGTTTACAATTCAGACTCTTTGGATTGAATTCTCCTTTACACTGAATGGAAGCAGTTAGTGGGAGTGGCTTTTGTACATTTGTATGCTTTGTAACTGCTATGTACTTCATGTTAGGAAATAGAGTGAAAACGGAGGGCTTCTCAAATGTTTTGGAAAATATTCTCTTTATAGGGAGCTTTATCCAACTTGTCCATTCTTGTGTAGAAAAGGTTCCAGTTATTCATCCACTTGTGGGATGACAAAAAGGCATTCCACTCTGAGAGAACAGCATGTAAAAAGCCTGGATGCATGAAAAGCCTCACCTCATAAATGATAAAAGAGCTAGTTTTCTATGTTAAAACATGAGGGACTGGTAGAGATCTGGCTGAAAAGGAAGTAGGGCCCATTTTGAAGGGCCTTTCCTGACTGTCTTAAAAGGGGTCAAAAGCTTAAACCTGTGTGTGTGCGTGTGCATGTGTGTGTTCAGAGATGAGCATCACAGGTTTTTAAGAGTAGCATGGCCACATTGCTTTTACAGAGATAACGAGAGTAGGAGGTAAACTAAAAAGGTGAACTATTTGTGCAGGGATTAGGAAGATGGAAATAAAAACAGGGTTTGGGTATTTTACAGATCTGTAAAATTGTTACTTTCAACAATGGCCTTATAGTTTGCCAGTTCTACAAAAGAACTAATAGTCTATGTGTTGTCTGTCAGAAAAGTATACCGTTAGTCAACTTTTTTAGAAACTTATTTTCCTTTTTTACTTCCAAAGAGTCTTCTTATCCTCTGTTTTTCCTTTCCTGAATGTCTGGTTAACTCAAACAGACAAAGAATCCCTATTTATCAGTTCACCCAGGATACTAAACTGATAAATGAGGATTCTTCATCTGTTTGGGTTAATCACACATTGCTAATATGTTAGTTGGTAAGAAATCTTTAATTATAGAAATCCATATTATTCTAGAGATTTAATCTCAACTCCACAAAGAATTTCATCCAATGTTTAAGCTTTCTTGGTCACATAGTATGCATATCTACTTATAGAAAATATTAAGATCTAAATCATAAGACTGGAACATAATTGGAAAAATCAATATCTTAAATAATGTCACAGGAGGATATAGGTCTATCATAGAAGAAAAAGAAAGAGGAATTTAATTCAATACTCAAACTAGCTATGATTTTTTTAAATAAATAAAGCTTAACGATGGGCAGTCATTATTTAAGACATGATGAAACAGTGCATAACTCTTTATAACAACATAATACAATTCTTGTGGCAAGTATTTCTCTTACATAGAGTCAATTTTTTATCTTAGGTAAAGTCTCACTCAGAAATTCAATTCTATATCCACACACACAGTTTGTCATATTGCAGTTTACCTTTGACAACATAATTTATCTACAGATAATAAGACATTCTTTACATGTTCTAAGCCACTATCTCCATATGGCAAATGGAAATCTTATTATATTGAAATCAGGCACATAGGATAAAAACAGTGACTCTAGCATTAAAATTCTGTTTGTTCTGGGAATTGTACAGCCCTGGATGCATCTTTCACTACTCTTCTCTTACCCTATGCTCCAGCCATTACAAACGATTTATGTCTAAGGTTATTCCACCCTAAATATCTTATGAAAATTCTCTACATTCTCTTGTACAAGTCACTGATTCCACCCAAGATAACTCAGGGCGGAATCATGGAGCCAGACACAAGGGGAATTCTTCTATAAAAATGACATTAGATCATCATCATGGATAAAGCAGTAACTATTCAAGGACTTGTCTTTAAATCCATCCCTTAGTTCTTTAATTTGTTCCAAGTATATTTTTCGGAGATCATGTCATATGCCAGCCTTCAGTGTATAAAATCTATATTGACTTCTTTTCCTTAATCTATAACTTCATAGCAAAGAAAGAAATGTGCTGTTAGAACATGTCCTGTCCTCCATGAAAACATATGCTTGAGCTGTTGTTCTTACTTCGAGGTAAGTATAAATTAATATTAAAAAAAAAAATAGTTCTAGAATATTCCTAAGAACAAATGCCAAATGAAATTTTCTTACCCTTTTAAAATATATATGTATCATCTCATTTTAATCTTCACAATAAATCCTTAGAAAAGCACTGATATTGTCATTCTTTAAGTAAGAAATCAGGGGCTCAGAGATATTTTTAAAAACTTAAGCAAATTCAAAAAAGCAAGCAGTAAAACTGTGACCTGAGGTAGTTTAATTCTGGAGTTTGTGTCCATCTTTCTATCTCACTATACTACATCAGATCCCTGGGAAACCAAGGGTATCATCCATCCTAGATCTATGTCTAATGACAGAAGACCCAGAAAGCACAGTTATTTGTAGTAGTCATATTTACAACAAAAGGATGATAAATTTGAAGAGCACTGATGATGAATCTGAGAAGCACAGCTTTGAATAATGCCAGACACTGCATATGTGGCCTGTGTCTACTCAAAGCAAAAGTGCAGTATGTGTACAGTGAGACAACACATCAAGTGACTAACTGGTATCAAATTACTATGTATATATCTAACCTTGAGCTTACCAACAATAATCTCAGCACTGTAAACTGACAAATGTTAATAAAACATTGTACTTGTCTTCAAAGTTTATAGCCTATTAAAGAAGAGAGATGACTAGGCAAGATGGATTATCATTGAGTACAAAAATGGACATCCCAGAAGAATATCCCAGAGGGTCTAGAGATTGATGCCAACCAGGTAGATCAGGAAAATTCCATGGAGAAGATAGTACATAAACACATCTAAGGTGATAATACACCCTACTTTATTCAAGCCTCTATTTTGTGAAACTATGGGGCTTTCTGTCCAACAAACTCCCTCAGCATGATTAAGCTAAGGATTCAATTTCATTTTAATTGCATTAAATCCCAGAAGACTAGGAAAATTGCAAAAGTAGTCCCTGAGGTGAAAAGACTGTACCAGTATCAGCTTCATGCTTAAGTGAGGCAAGTACAAAATCCACTAATTAGCAGAAGCAAAAAAATAATAATTTAAAATTTATTTAATTGAAATCTTATAATTTATAACACAATTACTTAATTAGATTATTCTTATATTAATCTTTCTTCCACTTGCTTATAAATACCATCAAGTCAGCTTACCACTAGGAATTTAGTAAACTTTCTTAACTCATTTTTTTATCGATAATCATTGTTCTGTATATTCAGGAAATGGGTTCTATAGATGTTATCTTGAGACTCATTATTAAAATTGGGAATAGCTGAAAGGCATTTATGAGAGTAGGAGGACGACTGACCCTTATATATTCTTCCAAAACTTTCTATTGCCAAACTATCAACTCTGAGAGTGGGACTGGAAATTATCTGAACACTAATTGTTATAAACTACGAAGACATTTTCCAACAGAGGAACCTTCTCTTTGTCTGTAAATAGTAGAATATATATGGAGTTCTCTTTAGTGACCTTTTGTACAGAGGTTGTGAAAACAGTCTCTGTTCCAAAGTTACCCAACTTCTAACACATGGCACATGTGCTGAGTCTAATGGTATCCAATCGATTGTTGGTGCTCTTCCAGTATGTGGTGCTGACTTTTCTTATTCTTATTCTTTACTATATATTCTTGTGCAGATGTGTATAAAGAGTACTTTTTCATTTTAAATTTACTACTAAGTTTAAATTATATTACATAATTTATGTTATAAAGTAATATAACAGCATAATAGAAAACTTGAAAAGTGAAATATGAAATCTAAATATGCTCACCACTCTAACCCAACTGTAATTCTACTTTTTTGATGTTTATTTTTGCATAGTTGTAATATTTTATTGATTATTTTTGTCTCACCATTATCATTTTGTAGCACAAGCATTTACCCATGACTCCTGCAGAACTTTTGTCTTCCTTTCATTCACATGCTTACATTCTCTGTCCTGTCTCTGTCTATGTCTCTCTCTTTCTCTCTACACACACACACACACACACACACACACACAGACTTCAATCTTTTCTTGTTAATCTCCACATCTCCACTTTATTCCTTCATTTATTCTTAGTCTACCACTATTTGGCTTTGGCCTCAATCTTCTACTAAAATTGTCCATCTAAGTCCAAAAATATCTTCCTACTTTCATAAATACAATGGCTACGTTGAGGTGTTTTTTTTGTTTTTTTTTTTTATCCTTATCTTAATTTGTAGGCAAAAATTTATCAGAATCAGGAGCAGGAAGTATAAGGGAAGGTGTTAGAAAACTCGAGGTGGTATAGTTTAAATACTGTTAAAGTGTGTGCCTTTTGCTTGCACTGAAATTCTTTCCCAGATTGAGAGTTAAGGAGGCAGGGAAGAGAAAATGGCCATACAAATATGATAAAATAGAATTGGTCTATTCTTTACTTTTTGCCTTTTTAGACTTGAAAACTGAACACCGATAAGGTTATAAGCAGCTATATTTTTTTGTGGCTCTTACTGTCAGTCTCTGCTCTAGCTCAAGCCCCATTAGATTGCTACATTAACAATTATAATGCCCTCTAACCAGTTTCCCAGTCACCAGACAACTCCCTCACTAATGTAACCTCCACAGTCATGAGGATGACCTTTCACACATGGAAATCCTGTATTATAAAATAAAATATCCAAAGTTTTACCACTTTAACCCGAGTGTGATTATAATTGTGTGTTTAGCTTTACATAAATGTATTTATGTTATATAGATTAGTTTCTGCCCTATTATCATCACTTTGGAGTAGTATAAGCATTTATTCATGCCTTCTGGGAACATAGGAGAAGAAAATATTTTCCAGAGAACTTGCACTGAAGGAGTGTTGTTTCAATGTAGTCAGAAGCCCTTATTTTAGGAACTCATTAATTGCAAGGTACAAATAACGAACAGCGGCAACGAAGAGCATGCACTGTGGAGACAAACTTCTAGGATTCAACTCTTACCTCTAACTAGATTGCGACTTTGAACAAGTAATTTGGCATTACTGCAATAATACACAATATCTGTATTGGAAGAGATATAATATTTACATCATCTAGTTATTGTGAGGTTTAAAGAACATATCAGTAACATATATTTAAAAGTGTCCTGAACACAGCAACAGTTTTAAATACACACACACACACACACACATACACACATTTTATATATTTATATATATTACAGGGGATTGATTCCAGGACCCCCACAGATAACAAAATCCACAGATGCTCAAGTCTCTTATAAAATGGCATAGTATTTGCGTACAACCTACACACATCCTCCTGTATACATTACATCACTTCTAAATTACTTATAATACCTAATACAATAGAAATACTACGTAAATATTTGTTATACTGTATTATTTAGGGATCAAATTTCTGGATTTTTTTCAAATGTTTTCAGTCTGCAATTGGCTGAATCTGCAGAAGGGGAACAGGCAAATACAGAGGGCCAACACACACACACACACACACACACACACATATAATGTTATTTAATTTATATATGTACATATGCATATATATAAATCAAGTAACATTATTACATTTGGAAAACATGAATAAAACCTACACACACATTATATTTTATCAGAGGTAATTTTATGTAGGTGAAAAAGCAAAGACTATATTTTGGAAAAACTCACACCTAATGTACCCCTAACAATGGTTACTGTGTAACTGTGGGCACATCTCCCTAACTACTCAATTACAATAGCATTATACACTGAAGACTTCATGAATAAGAAAACTAAAGTTTAGAGTCTCTTGACCAATGGTTCACAAGTAGAAAATGAACCCAAGGACTAAAAGGCAACTTCCTGCAACATTGCTGCATCTGTAAACTACATGCATTTTGAATCAAGTGATCTTGAAATTTCTTTGAAGAGTGTCAATTATATGATACTCTAAAATAGCAAATACAACAATAACTAATTGAATAAATATTGTTGTTCTGTTCAACTAAAATTTGTCGAAATATTACTTAGTTCTTTTTAATACAGGCATTTCAATAAAGAAGTAAAATCATGTCTGCTGATTACAAAAAGAAAATACTACCTCATTTTTTACTAAGATAATCATACTTTATATTTTTCAACACAGTGCCAAAAATCATAGACATTTATGGGTTGTTCATTTTTTTCTTCCTTCCTCCTTGTTTTACTGTGATGGAAAATATATAATGAAAACCCTTTTACTGTCAAGAGCTGTGCCAGTGTATTCAGAAGCTCTGCTAGTGACAATAGACATCTTTATGTCAAAATTACCTTTATTGAGATATTTCCTCTTTCTTCTTTGATTTAAAAGCATGTTTTACAATAGCGGCACCTTGCCTGTATTAAGTATAAATTTCAGGAAGTACAATTGAATAGCATAATATACTTAGTGCCAAAGTTCATACTTTCTTGATCCTTAGAAATGTCGCCCTCTTTTGTAGGTTTCAAAAAAAAAGTGTCTTTTTACCTGGAATATAACAAAGCTTCAAAGGTTCTGGAGTCAGGCTCCAGGATCCTGTAATTGGAGACTGGATATCATCTCACTCGAAATAATGTCCAAAATAGAATAGGAATAAGCCAGATGGTCCTGACTAGAAGCTCAATGAGAAGGCTTATATGTTAATAAGTCCCCAGTTATGAATTAAAGATAAAAATTATTTAATGCAGAAATATCATTATGGTCCAAAGAGAACTGCTAGAGCTATAAACAATGTTAAAGATATTTAAGCTAAATGCTCCCCTTTTAATAATAGGGAACTCAAGCCCAGAGAAGTTAATTAACGTAGTACATTACTTCAGGTTCTGGTAAAGGCAGACTAGAACTCAGGAGTTCGGGCTCTTACTGCAATGTAATTTAATGTTTTTTATAATATGCCAGTCTACCAGAGATTACTTTTCTACTGATATCAGATACGTTGTTTTGCTTTTGTTTTTAGAAGAACTAAAATGAAACATTTGTGAACACCTTACTGCATATAAAGTTGTTAAAAATTTAGGCTTCAAGCTAAAACTGAAGAAACTGTTAGTGATTCCACAGGAAGGTGTCATGTCATTGTAGGAAAGATTAATTTATTTTCAAATCTAAATGTAAGCAAAAAGTGACTTTTCCTGCCTAAGAGTTTAAAGATTCCTCTTCTGGATACAGGTAGTAAGGATGCAACCACCAGGCAGGGACTGATCTCACATGGGAAATGTGAAGCGCTCTTGGATCAGGGACAGGAGCTATGGCATCCTGAGTCACAGTCAGATTCCATAGCTCATGTTAAAAGAAAGCAAAGCATAGCCTGTATAAAAATCACATTTTACAGACTGAGGATATCAATAATGTGCCTGGAACAAATAAATAGGCAAAGACAAACTGAGTCATAAAGGTTTGACCATAATAATTTAAAATTCTAATTAAAATCTGATGGCATGAATGAAAATCAAATGGTTCTCAACTTTTTCTGTCTGACTTATTTTACTTAGCATGATTATCTCAGGATCCATCAACTGCTGACTTAAAGTAATACTCCATTATATATATGTATACACTACACACACACACACACACACACACATACACACACACATCTTTATCCATGCTGTCCCAAAGTAATACTCCATTATTTATATATATTTATACACGCACACACCACATCTTTATCCAAACACTTATATGTGAGATATAAAACTAAAAGCGACAAATGAACAAGACAAACAAACATTGTAGACACAGACAAAAGTTTAATGGTTACTAGAGGGAAAGTGGAGGTGGTGATGGTAGATAAGGGTAAAGGGGGTTAAACATGGTTACAGAAGATTTGACTTTGGGTAAAGAACACACAATGCAATACACAGTTGATATATTATTTAACTGTATAGTTGAAACCTATATAATTTTATGAACCAATGTCACCCCAATAAATGAAAGGGCACCAATATGATATCAGCAGTTATTGAACTAACCCAAATATTATACCACTGGCCAAATTGACTACAAATTATTCTCAGCTCCTTTACTCTAAGGAACCACAGAATGATATTTATGTTATTTCTTAAAGCCTTAGAGATTTCCAGTATGATTAAAATTGCATGCATATGCACAAATATGTATAATTTTTGTGGGAGTAGATTTCAAACTTTGGGTTTAGTCCTTTCAAAAAATTATTCATCATCTTCATAAATACTTGAGTTAAAAAAAAATCCACTTTACCTTCTTGATGTTGTTAAAGATATGCAAATATCAAGACTAGGTAAATCCTATCTGCTTCAGCCTCAAGATTTTTATAGAGACACAATAAAAACAGTCAAGGTGACACAATTCACTGTTATACATCATAAGCACACATAAAGAGACACACAGACATTCTCTGTATTCCATACAAGAGTGCTCTATATTACTGTAAAATTATAAAATCAGAGACTAAGAGGCAGATGTCATATAGTACAATCCCACAACTCTAAACACAGAGGTGTACGGCTGCTCAGCCTCTTCTTGACAATTGGAAAAATCTAGTTTTGTTTTAACCTTCTATGTGACTAAAACTGGACATAGGGTATGTTAGGTTTTGATAGCTATGCTACGGGTTTTATTTTTGGTATTGTTTTTAGCTTTTTTGTAAACATTATCATGTGCCATATGACTCTTGTATACTCTAATTGATTTTCTGTATTCAAACTCAAGAAACTTTTATTTTGTATAACACATGATATCATCTGGTGCAAAATATAGTTTATCTAATTTATGTAAGCAGTCCATTTCCACATTTTGACTTCTTTATTATCAAGGTGGTCATCTAAATAATAAGGCAGATTATATCAAAAGTGAAAACTATGTATGTATGTAAACATATAAAATGGAAATTATATACTTATATAAATATATTACATATATTATAATAAAGAATTTCATATATTATAAATAATCTTAATCATAACAGAGTATGTCCATTAACTTCTAGAGATAAGTGTCAGAAAAAAAAGGGAACTCCAACTAAAAAAATAAGAAACACATAACACATAAAAAAATAAGAAACACATAATTCCAACTAAAAAAATAAGAAACACATAACTCTAGTTTTCTGTAGTTTTATTGAATGTTTAAATCGGAGATTACAAATTGGTTCTCTCTCACATGCCAACTCAATTAATCGTTAAAAGCAATTTTGTAAAAGAGTCTGAGACTGCATCTGGCCTCAGCAGGAAAAGATATAATATTGGAAAAAATATTCCTGCCACGGTGGATGAAAGTGAATATCAGGCCATGCACCCCAATAATAACAATCTAAGGACTTACAAAACATCATTACATTCTCCAAATTATGTTGGGTCAGGCACAAAATTTCTTAAGAAATAAAATTTATAACTACTCTCCTCATGGACCTTATATTTTATAGAAAGACCTACATATAGGAATCAACCAGGACATATAAAGTTGCATATAAAAACAGTACGATTTCTGCAATACATGCCAGACATGCTCTAAGAGTTCAGAGGATTACATAAGTAAAAGCTTATAAGGCAGTATAATTGGCATGGTGATTAGATAAAAGATAGCCATTCGTGATCTTAATAAAGACTATGTGCAAATGATAAAGTTGCTAATGTTTATCGAAAAATTAGAAAATTAAAATTTAAAGTTTATATTTTAAAATGTAAATTTACACTAACATTCCAGACTGTCAAATACCTAGAGAACTCTAGTAAAAGATGTGTACGTTCTCCATACTAAAAAACAAAACCACTGCTGAAAAGATTTAAGATTGAAATAAATGAAGAAATATAAAATATTAATGAACTGAAAGATTCAAAACTTGTAAAAATGTCAATTCTCTCAAACAGATCTAGTGAAAACAATCAGAATGCAAGAAGAGGTGTGTGTGTGTTTG
>NW_024352784.1:10132600-10196138 GCF_902729225.1 Pteropus medius
GTGTCTGAGTGAAAACTGACAGACTATTTTTAATCATATTTTATGGAAAGGCATAGCACCAAAAATAGTCAAAACGATCTCTAAGAACAAGATTGGAAAACTAGTAATACCATATTTCAGTGATAGAGAGAACATTTTGATGGTTACCAGAAGGGAGTGGAATTGGGGGATGGATGAAAAAGAAGAAGGAATTAAGATGTACAAATTGCCAGTTATAAAAACAGTCACAGGGATATAAAGTACAACATGAGAAATACAGTCAATAATACTGTAATAACTATGTACGGTGTCAGAAAGGTACTAGACTTATCAGGGTGATCACGTCGCAAATTATATATATGTCTAATCACTATGTCGTACATCTGAAACTAATATAGTATTGTATATCAACTGTAATTTAAAACATTTTAAATATTTTTAAAAAGGATATTGCACAAGGAAGGAAATTCAGATCAATGAAAAGAATAGAGTTTTTAAAAAGTTCCACACTTCAAGGTCACTTGATTTGCAACAAAGTGCCACAACAATTCTGTGAGAAGGAGATACCACTTTCAGTAAATGGTTCTGGAGAAGTTGGTTATTTGTGTGGAAAAAAATTAAAGCTGAGTTAGGAACCTCAGACCATTCATAATATTTAATTCAAGATGTACTATAGGCCTAAAGATAAAACCTGAGAAAAAATAAAGTTTCTAGAATAAAGAAAAAGATTCTAGTGATCTTAGACTCAGCAAAGATTTTTTACACAATAAATAAAATTTACTAACCATAAAACAGGAGGTTGATGAATAGGACTTATTAAAATTCAAACGAAAACACTTTTTTTTTTCCAAAATACAACATTAATAACATGAAAATGTAAGCCACAAGCTGCTGAGTCTGTTATTCTACTCATTGGTATACACCCATGAGAAATGAAGGCTTTTATCAACCAAAAGACATATATAAGACATGTTCATAGTAGTTTTATTTATAATTAGATTGTTTAGCACCTATTTAATTCAGTATTAATCCAAGTGTGATCTCTGGTCCACCTTTGGGAATATCCTCCTCTGGAGAGCTTACTAAAGGTCGGCTCCCAGGACACATGTTAGGCATATTGACCCAAATTTATGAGAACAGGATTTGGAAATCTGTATCTTAAACAGGTCTCCTATAAAATTTTTATGTCTGCTAAAAGCTGAGAATTAAGATCTAACTCATCCTTGTAAGTTTACATTTAAAATTTGAGGTCCAAGACCCTTTTTAAGAAGATGCTACTGAAAGCTAAGAAGGAAGCCCCTGCCCCTCTCAAAGCAAAAGCCAAAGCGAAGGCTTTGAAGGCAAAGAACACAGTGCTGAAAGGCGAACACGGCCATAAAAAAAAAAAAAAAAAAAAAAAAAATACACGTCACCCCCTTCCGACAGCCCAAGATACTGCAGCTCCCAAGGCAACCCAAATATCCTCAGAAGAGCTCCCCGCCACAGGAGAAACAAGATTGACCACTACGCTATCATCAAGTTTCCCCTGACTCCTGAGTCAGCCATGAAGAAGATAGAAGACGGCACACTTGTGTTCACTGTGGATATCAAGGCCAACAAGCACCAGATCAAACAGGCTGTGAAGAAGCTCTGGGACACTGACAAGGCCAAAGTCAACTCCCCGATCAGGCCTGATGGAGAGAAGGTATATGTTTGGTTGGCTTCCAACTGTGATGCTTTGGTTGTTGCCAGCAAAATTGGGATCATCTAAAATGAGTCTAACTGGCTAATTCTAAATATAAAAATTTTTCACTGTAAAAAATCAAAAATCAAGAAAAAAAAAACTTGAGGTCCAAGAATATATGATAACTGACAAAATTAGGTTAAGATTCAAGTAACTTTTGGTAAGGCTTATGTATAACAAAGATAATGTCTTATTTTATCTTCATAATGACATGACTTTATAGCTGTTATTATCCTTAGTTTTTACCTCCCCAAAAAATCAATCCCCAGAAATGTTATCTCACTCAACTTCAGAAAGTAAGTAAAAGTATGAGCCAGCTGTAGGGGCCAAAAAAAAAAAAAAATTAATGTATTTCCTCCCATCTTCTAAATTCTTCTAGCTAGGCTAATAATCAACAGAGACAGATTAACAGGAGCAAATCATTTCGTTTCCTTCTCAGCATTCAAATCCATACGTTCTGACTTAGTTTCCACTATCATTTCTTATTCCACTATACTGTAGATAAGTATTAATTGCACAGTCTCCATAATCATCATTCTGTGACTCAGAGTCAAGGCTTTTGGTATAGATGGTATGGTAAGGCAACCAAACACAGCTGTATTTTTTTTCTTTTTACAAGAAAATTACCCTTGTGTTGAAGCAGAAGGATGAGAATATGTCAGATGGGATGAAAAGATTAAATGAAAGTTATCAGGGAAGCAAAATAAGGGTTTACTTTCTTTTGGCACTATTTTTTGAAGAAAATAATCCCAATCAACATTTTCCTTGCAACATCCCTAAACAGTATCCACTGCAGGTTAGTGATTATGGATCCCAGCCAATCTTTGAGAAACTTCTCCGAAGAAAATGGCTAATGCAGCATTTATGATATATCATTTTTAAAAATAATATTTTGGATGTTACCTCATTTCAAATTTGTAAAAACCCTGAAAAACTAGTATCATTATTATTATCTTCATTTTATTAACTGAGATACAGTTGGGTGAATTAACTTCTTTAAGATTGTTCTTTCCTGGATGAATCGCTCACCCTTCCTTCTGTGCTCACACATCAATCTGTGTGTTTTCCATTGTATTATTAGCCTGACTTATATGTGACAGAAGAAATAATTGTGAAAGAATCTCTCTCCCTGGCTATGTTTCGAGATACTTCAATGCAGGTAAACAGGCTGAGGTGAGCTCACTGGAAGGGGATAACCAGAAAAAGTTGAGCTAACACCACCATTAACTACAAAAAGAGTGGGAACCAACTATTGAAAACCTCTGTGATAAGGACTACTTTCAGTGTTTTATTCACTTTGTTAAATCAACAAACATCACTTAGCCTTTTTTCTAAATAAAGAAGTTAACTGGGAGTAACTTGCTCATTAGGACAGAGCAAATAATTGCAAAGCAAGAATTCAATCTTAACTGTCTCTAAAGCCCATGCATCTCTCCCTCATTGAACTAGAAATCTAAGGCGCTATCCACTGCTCATGGGGCCACCTTCTCTTCACTGAACTAAATACCAATTTGTCCATGTCTCATGTTGTCACTGTTTGCCTCAACTCAGAAATGGTATGTGTTCAGACCATTTTGAATATTACAGAGAAAAGTAAACAGTTGTTTAAATGTGAAAAACTAACATCAGAGGCGTAATAAGATATCACTCAGTTTCTACTCAGGAAGAAATAAAGCTTTTCATTTGAAAGCCCCCATTTTCAGTGGGTGAAAAAAAAAAAAGGAAAAATAATCAGAGACAATAAGGAGTTCTACACTTTTGGGGTCTTCTCAATCTTTCAGCAAACAGTGCCATAAGAGGAATGTTAATCAATTGTAAATTCAGAGATTTGGTGTCATTTTCACAGTGAGTATAGCAATTGGAAACAAAAGCTTTTTAAATCCAGCTTCTTAGCACTTGGCAAACTAATCTCAGGAAAGACAGAGAGGTAAGAGGCAGCATGCTAACCCTTAGATACTGCATATGCATTCACTGAAGATAAGTTAACTTATCTAGGTTCAACAGCATACACATGGATTGGGTTAATTTTACTGCTTGAATATTACAAAGTGAAAGGGTAGGTAGTAGTCTAAAATTTGATGAGCTTATTACTCCCAACGAACTCAATTAATTGTATTCATTTATTTAACAAATATTTGTTATGATAAGAAAGAACGATCCTGCAGTCTGAAAACATTGATTATACCATCACTTAGATTCAAAACCTTCTAAAGGCTTTCCATCTCACTTGGAATGAAATGCGAAGTTGTCATTAGGTCCTACAAAACCCAGCAGTATCTCCACATCATTATGGCTTTGATCTAACTTCCTTCTATCCTATCTCTGTTATGAAGCTCCAGCTGTTATACCTTGATCGAGCTCCTATCTCAGCCTTTGCATTAGCAGTTCCCTTTGCCAGGAATGCTTTTCTTGCAGATACCAACATGCCTCTCTCTTTCACCTCTTTTAGATCTTTTCTTTCCTTACCAAAAATGCCTTTCCTGCCACACTATTTAAAATATTTAAAATCCTCATCCCCTTCTCCTCAGTACTACTTAAACCCCTTTCCACTTAGTTTTTTTCCCCCCTAGCACTTGTCACCTCCCATCTAATGTTTGTTTGCTTGTTTACATAATTGTGTTTATTATCGGTCTTTCCCTACAGACTAAAAGACACCCAAGGATAGGGCTTGTCTGTTCGTTTATACCTGTATCCCCAGCTCCTAGAACCATGCATAGCACATAGGCATTCAATAAGTATTTGTTCAATAAATATTTGTTTAGTAAATGGGTGAAGGCTGAAGCAAATCTGACTGGTTTTCAATTTTATGAAAATAAAATATAAAAACTATTCTTAAAGTTATTTCTAACAAAACTTTAATCTTAATGTAACAGAAATGTATACATGCATAAATCAGATTCATCAAATTAATCTTTGGCTAACAAGAATGATATTAACATCACACGTAGTAATGCTACATTTTCTAGGATTTGACGTTTTCAGCAATCAAGAGTTGCTACATTTTGTAAATGGAAATACCACTACCAGAAACAGAATGTTATAAATAGAATGATGTCATTTGTTTCCAAAAACTATCAGTATCCTAGATCGATGTGAAAATAATAAAGGTAAGATATTTCGTGGCAAACTCTGGAGGTAAGGTTAGGACTGTGATTTGCAAGTTATCTCGGGGTAAACACTGCAGCCACAAGCGCCGCCGGCGAGTATTCTCAGGGCAAACGGGAGATGGGTTAAGACATGCTGATGAGTGAAGGGAATAGTTTTCTTGGGGTCAGGTTCTGTTATGATAATTTGCTCTTTCAACACGCAACTGAAATAGAAAATTAAAATGGAGACTTTTGCTAGGTACTGAGGAAGATGCAGAGATGGCTTAAAATCAGTTTTTTATATACTCACATTGGCTTAGTTTTGAAAAAGTTATTTCCTCCTTGGCAATTTGGTTATAATTACAGTTAACTATTACTACAGGGAAAGAGAATTAATATTCATGGGTAACCTAATTTATATCAGAGAAAAGTGCTTTATATTCATTATCTTATTTAATCTTCCTACCACTCTTACAGAGGGGATGACTGAGTTACAGAGGGATGAGCTAATTTTTTCAAGAATAGGAAGATTTATAATGGTACAGCAGGAATTCATATTTTCTAGTTCCAAATACCCTGACTTTTCTTCCATACTAGATTCAATATTCCAACAGCCATGGCTTCATAAGGTAACCTGGACACTGTTCCCTTTGCCTTATTTGGGATCACACAATTGTGTGCAATAAAATAGAAAAAAACATCAAACTTTTAATTAAAACAGTATAACCTTAAAAAGAATTATAAATAGTTCATGTTTTTAAAGAAGCTAATGCTTTAGGTATAATTTAATATTGTTCAGTTTTTAATTATTCTGTCATTATTTAGTTTAACCTCATCTTTGACCTCAGGCATAAGTAGAATACTTTTATGAACTTGCCCTTACTAGGCTTATATTTCAATTTAGAAACATGTGACATACTTCTAATGATCTAGAGGCCAGAATTAAAATAGCTTGTCTTCTTTTAATCCTGTGAGGAAAAATGATTCTAGAACTAACTTTACTAAAATTAATCAAAGAGTAGGGTGTATTTTGCATTTTTAGCACTCTGCTTTTGACCTCAGATACACTATAAAAATATTTTCCTAAAAAAGGAAAAATGGTCATTAGTTTCTTCTGTCAATCATTCCTAACACTGTTGACTTTCCTCCTAGAAGACTATCAAAAGAAATCCCTTCCGATAAAACACCACAGTATCCATTGAGTTGTGTCTCCTCTACCCACATGCACACACAAAACAGTTTGTTAAAATACCTCAGAATGTGCCCTTATTTAGTAAAAGAATTATTGCAGATGTAATTAGTTAAAATGAGGTCCTACTGGAGTAGGGTGGGACCCTAATCCAATTTAACTGGGGTCCCTATAAGATGGCCACATGAAGACAGAGACATAACAGGAAGAATGCCATGGGCTGATGAGAGAAGCTGCAAACCAAGAAACACCAAACATTGTCAGAAAATCGCAAGAAGCTAGGGGAAAAAAAAGGAATGATTTCAGAGGGAGCATGGCTATGCTGACTCCTTGATTTCAGATTTCCAGCCTCCAAAAATTGTGAGAAAACAAATTTGTTATTTTAAGCCACCCAGTCTGTTATAATTTGTTTCAGCAGCCCTAAGAATCAACACACATTATAATAAATTTGTATTTCTAATATGGATTATACCATATTTTCATTCATTATATTAAATTTAATTCTCATCCTTTTTTTTTTTGCATTTATTTTATCTATCTTAAATACATTTCCATTCCCTTAACCTGCTACATGTTCTTCAGTATTTGCTCAGCTCTTTTCTTAATTTATTAAAGTCTCAGTTGGAGTGCCTTCCCTCAAAAGGGCCACTCTATTTAAAATAGCAACTCACATCAATCCTTTTCCCTTCACCCTGTTTTATTATTTTCATACCACATACAAATCCTTGGAATTATATTTTAAATTTATTTTTGTATGTGTGTGTGTGTGTGTGTGTGTTTCTGTTTTTCTAGACTTGAACGTAGGCTCTACAGGGATAAGAATTTTGTCTTTTGTCCAACTCTGTATTTCTAATACCCGCAAGAGCGATTTACATTGCAGGCATAAAAATAAGCTTCTAGGTTGAATTAAATGTCATCATTTTACATACAAGGAACTTGTTTTTGGTACTAATTTAAAAATTAAAAAGGCCAATAAAATTTATCCAATGATGAAAACTGCATATTTGAAGAAAAACAGCTTGAATCTAGCTGATCTGAATGACAGGTATGTTGTTGTTTCTGAGTTACCTTCTGAAAAGATTATGGCTTCTAAGGGACCAGTTCTTCAGATTGTTTTATACACATTCGAAGTGTATTTTTTACTGTCTACCTCTCAAGCTCTCCTCTTTGCAAGTTCAAAATAGAAACACCACTTCATTTTCATAAGACAAAATTTTCTCTATAGAAGAATGTCAACAGAGATTACTAAGGAGCTTTTTTTAAATAATAGGGGCTTAAATTGCATTGTAAAAACTCTGAATGCATTCATACATTCATTGATTCATTCTCCAATTAAATATTGTGCCCCTGCTATAGAGCAAAACTCAGGCTAAGATTAACTATGGCCGGTGAACACACAATGCAATATATATATGCCTTACTGTTGAATTGTACACCTGAAACTTACTGGATTTCGTTAACCAATGTTACCATAATAAAAATAAATGAATTTTTAAAAATTTAAAAAAAAAAATTTTAAAGTAGCAAAAAGTCCCTGCGTTATAGTCCCATGGGAGAGATAAAAGAGATATATGTCAATGTAATTTTAGCTAAAAAGTTATGAGTACATAAGAAAGGCATCATAATAAGAGAAAAAAAAATATTTGAAGCTACAGCTGTGTGGTTTCAGCTCTCACTGAGGTCTGAAACATTCTATCTTTTCCTTTCCCTTAATACTGGTTTCCCATGGTTTCTAGTCTCTGGTGCTTCATCATGCTTCTTTGTCCCCTTAATTGTGTCAATATCCCTAGTAAATTCATTTAAGTTTATTCATTAAAGCTGCTTCATTTGAACCTTTTGGGAAGAATTCTATTTGCTATAATACAATTGCTATACTTAGTTTATTTCCTGGTCCAGAATAGGCACTCAGTAAATGGTAGCTACTGTTATCACAGATTGGATCATTCCTAATAATTAGGTAGCCAAGTATTAGCAGACATAAATTGCTACTGCACACACGTCAACATTCAACAATTATAGCTAGTCTTGAACTACACACCTCTGACATTTCTGCTGACCCTCTTATACATGATATCAGTAAGTAATAGAAAAAGTAAGTAATATAAAAGTAATAGAAATAGTCATTATGAATATATGCAAAAATATCATTCTATTTTTAAGAAAATTATCCTGTTGCCCATTTTAATCTTTCCCACAAGTATTATAACATTTTATTATCATTGTTTGAAATTAATATTGATGCTAACTGGATATTTTTTAAACTTGTACTGTCTACCTTATCACAATAAAAATAAATTCTATTTCAAATGATATTTTTATTATAAAATGTAAAGTTAGTAGAAGAGAAGAAATGTAAACAAAGAAACCAAATTGAAAACAAAGTCAGAACCAGTAAGAACTTGGGCATGGCCCTATGCAACACTAAGTTAATAAGAGGTTTTGTGATTTTTCTTCTTTGTTTCCATGTTGCTTACTTTCTAAAGGAAGATAGCCATGCTTTTTGCATAATTGCTTCCCAATTATATTAACAGTGGGGGCATAGATCTTCACTATTAAACATGGTAGATATATTGGCAGTAGATAAGCTCACACACCATTAAAACATAGAGCATGTATTATTTTTTCCAGTTCTCTGAAGATGATCAAAGAAATTTAGAAAGAAAAAAATAAAAGTAGTGTATTACAAGTAATCATCTTCCCTATAACCATCTCTTCCACTCTCCTTAGAACTAGAAGCTGTCACTCAGTCTTGAATCTGAAGGTCTGAGAGTTTCCATGACAAAATAGGTTAGGGAAAGCCTATAGCCTGGAAAAGAAGTTAAAGAAATAGGTAGGAGACTTAGATTTTAAAGGAACCAGACTCTAGGAAGAAGGGGAAATAGAAGTCTGATAAAAAATAGAGTGACAGGTGGTACTCTCAAGTAGTTTGAGGGACAAACAGTGGTACCCTAAATGCAAGGGTCACTGGGTTTTTTATCCTTGGGTTTACTGAAACTGAAATAGAGAATTAGCAAAGGAAACTGGCTAGACTAATCATACCAAGAGTCTCTAATTCTCCAGCTTGCTAAGATTGAAATAATCACGTTGTGAGATAATAAGATTGAGAATTTATAGCTACTTGCTGAATAAAAATCATTTTCTAGGCTCCCCATATTTGTGTTCACTTGGTAAAGGGAAGAGACTAACTGACCAACCTTCTACTCACCACTGATATAGTAAGTGACATGGCGGGAAAAGCCTCCTCTCAAAATAAACAGCAAGGCCTTTTTATTTTACCTAAAAGAAGCTACAGACAGCACTGTGGGATTAAAGAAATAGGAGATAAGGAACCTAATACCTGGGTTTTATAGACAGGTATAACCCAGAGATCAGAGACTGGATAACTTGCCCAGGATCACTCAGCAAGAAATGGTAAAAACATCATTCTCACTTCAGCTAGGACTATTTCCCCACTGCCTCTCCATTTGAGATGCGGGCCATTAAAGATATCAGCACTATGTAATTACCACTTTTCCTCATATTAGCATATTGTGAATGTAGTCATTTAGTCTCAGATAATGATAAAATTAGCTCCAGTTAGTGTTGTATAAGTCTAATCTTTTATGAAATTTCACTTTACTTATCAAAATGTGCCTTTAAAAGTTATCAGGAAAAAAAACTGATAGTACTGGCATATAAACAAGACTTCATTATTTCATTGGTTGAAATTTATCCCAAGCAAACAAACATTAAAATCAAGTACATTGGAAAAAATAAATATGCTTTAAAAAATTTTAGTCTCCAGGATTAATTTTAATGATAATTACATTTTTATTATAGATAATAAAATGATTCACATTTTATACATCCTAATAAAAGACTGTAGGGCATTGTGCTTTAAAATGCTTGTTGGAAATTAATGATTGGCCTTTAGCATTTTCCACTAATTTTCTATCTTAGAAAAGATTTAAGATAAGTGTTTTGTCTGAATCAAGCGTCTCTTGCATCAGACTATATACTTAAAAAGTGCAGAACAGTTATAAAAATGATTTAATGCTCTCCAATTTTGTGTTCAAAATCCTCTTCAGGAGCTCCTGTGTTAGACAAAGAAATAAGAGTCTAGAAGGTAATGTTATGGACTATATTGTGCCCACTCTCAAATTTACATGCTGAAGCCCCAGCCCCCACTATCTCAGATGTGACTGTGTTTTGAGATAGGGCTTTTAAAGAAGTAATTAACATACGGTGAAACCACTGGGGTAGACACTAATCCAATCTGACCAGTGTCTTAAGAGGAGATTAAGACATACAGCGAGACACCAGAGATGCCTATACACAGAGGATGACCACCTGCAAGCCAAGAAGAGAAGCCTCAGAGGAAACCAGTTCTGCAGATACATTGAACTTAGATTCCAACTCCAGAACTGTGAGAAAATAAATTTCTGTTGTTTAAGTCACCTAGTATGTGGTATGTTGTTATGGCAGCCCTAGCAAACTAATACACTCAGTATGTATTGAATTACTTTTTATAGAATGCATGCAGGGTGTGTGATATTCTGGCTAATTTAAAGGAAAAAGAAAATATTTATATGAAGATTATTAATTTTTAACAATTTATAGGTAATATAATACAAATAATTTTAAACGAATTGTTATAACAATGCTTTAAAAACTTAAAGACTATGTTATGAGGAAAGTCAATTATCACAGAACATAATTTTTGTGAAAATATGGTAAAAAAAGTGCTTATTGGTTTCATTCAGGCCTATGAACAAAACATTTCAAAGATATAACTAATATAGAATCTAAAATCACATGTGAATAACATAATGATGGAGTAATCCTCTAAACGACTCATACGCTTATTTGGTACCCATTTATTAAGCCAGAATGATGAGATATCATAATACAGAGCTGCACTGTCAATATGGTGGCCCTTAGCTACATATGGCTATTTAAATTTAAGTTGATTCAGGTTAAATAAATTTACAATTTGGTTTCTCAGTTGTACTGGTACCATTTCAAGTGCTTAATAGCCATATGTGGCTAGTGGCTACATTACTGGTCAGTATACACATAAAACATTTCTATCATTTCCAACAGTTGTATTAGACAGAAGTCCTGTGTTCATGTCTTGAGCTTTCCATTTACTAGTCATTTAATCTTTATGCAACTCAATTACTCTATTTGCAGATAGGGAGCAACGAGTAAACCATTTCTCAAAAGGTTATCATGAGGATTTAATGGGATAACACCTGAGGAGGTCAACTGTAAATTGAGAAGTGAAGTACATATAGTGTCATGATATACTGAGTGAATATAGTGATATGGAGTCTATTTTGAAGAGAGTATATTACATAGGGGAGACAGGCTTATCAATGAATAACTATCATACAAAGTAGATTGTGAGAAGTATATAATTAGTAGGGGACGACAAAGATGTTGAGAGATTTTCCCCATTGCCTGAGTATAAAGTTGAAACTCTTAACAAATCCCTCATAATATGTTCTTCTGATCTCTTAATTATTTGTTTATTTCTTTCATCTCTTGTTAGGCATCAACTCTCTTCGTTCTACATTCTACCTAGATTTAGAGGGGTTTTTTTTGTTTTGTTTTGTTTTTAAATTCAATTCTTCAAATCGGCCAAACCTCATTTTCAAACTTTTCTGTTTGTCCTGGACTGCAACACAGGGCCAGGCTGCTTCATTTTGACTTCCGGCTCCTTCCATCCTTTCACCTGGCTAAATAAGCCTTTAGCTCTCTTCCCAGCCATTATTTATTGAGAACTCTTCTCTGACTATCCTAGTTCTCCGTCATCTCGATTACCATATTTGGTTGAAGTGCCCTGTAAACTGAAATTAACTCTGTCCCTACTGACTGCAAACTCAGGGTAATTGGGAATCATGAGTCTCTTGATCACTGTTAAAACCCCAACACCTAACACTGCTGCTCCTTTACAGTAAGTGTCTAATATGTTGGCTGAATGAAAGCTGAGGGAGAAAATGCTTTTAGGTGATGAGATTGTGTACATGGGAGAATCATCAAAGAGGTGGTATTTGAACGACCTTCCTGAAATGTGAATTTTTAATTTTTCTCTTCAACAATGCTGTGTGCACCATGAATATAAGTGCCAGTTTTTTAATTCATGTCTACTCTAGAACCTACATTTTGTTACACAAACTTATTATTTTGCATAATTTGCCATTTAATTAATTGCAGGATACTCATTCATAGTAGGATAGAAAAAAATAATATTTAATAGTCATTCACTCTATGCCTGGGTACATTTCAACCCCTTTTATGTGAACTATCTCACATAACCCTTACAACAATCCTGGGAGTTAAGTATTATATTCATTCGATAGATAGATAAGTGGAAGCAAGGAGAGAATAAGTATCTTGTCAAATGTTATATAGCTAATAAATGGTGAAACCGGAGCTTAAACCAGGTCTCTCTGATCTCAGAGACTATTCAAATTCCACTGGAACATTAAAGTTACTATGACATATAATCTTACATCTCAACTGTAATATTTGTGTAAAAATTGAGATCCAGTTTTCCCTTGAAAGCAGGGTAGAAGATTAATGATTTTTTTAGCTAATTATTTCACTCATCTATTAGTTCTGTCGTCACAATCAAATGTCTTAAAGATTTACTTTATTTAAGCTCATTTTACTTAAAGTCTCCTTGTGCATAAATATCTGATTAACTAATATCATTTGTTTCATTTTCTCAGATTCCATCTACCCCAAAACCTTTTAGTTACAATTTAATACACAACAAAAAACATTATTTTCTAAATAAAAGGAAATAACAGTTATATACCAAAGAGGAGTGTGCTCATTATTCTGTTTTCACTTATGTATGTGTATGCATTTATATACGTAAGGAATCTGAGATAAATGTATTTGATAAAAGTCTCTGGGGAAAGATGATTTTTTTCTGCATATTTTGTAATTTCTTTCATTTATTAATGTTTAAGTTGATTTATTCAGCTTAAGCTAAACTGATACATTATTCATATTAACAGAAGCACATAAATAATGTTGATTTTTATCTCCAAAATCTCTTTTTACAAATTTACTAGGAAGTAGGCTATAACTCATTTCCAATGCATTATCTGCTCATTAGTACATGAAATTTATAAGTATCTTTGTTCAGCTCAAGGGAGAAATGGTATAACATTTTCTCACAGGTAAGGTGAACATTAAATATACCACAGACAAATCAGAATAATGACAAATTATTATATACTCAACATTTTAAAAGGATAACTCTTGAAATTTTTTATAGGTGGTTGTTCTATTGCATTTTAATTCACTATGGCTCTTGAGTATTATGGACTTTTAATTAATTATGCAAAATAAGTATGTCAACATGATGGCGGGAAAAAGTAACTATATGTTCCTAACATTTTCAGTGGTATCTGTCCTGTCAAAGCCTTTCATTTTTCTCACCAAATGTCCAAATTCCAGACCCTTCCATATTATCTTTAAAATGGTCAAAGTTGAGAACTCAGAAAAGTATCTGCAGTCATTCAAAATGCTGTTCACTGTGTCATTAAAGAGTCTCTTGTGGCCAGTTTGGTAGATTAAATTGATCGTATCCAGGGAGAGGAACAGGAGTAAGGCAGATGGAGACTGATAGCATCAGAAAAATATAAAGCTCTGATCAACCATGCATTCACTTTGCAAACATTTATCTAAAATTTAGTCATGCTAGGCACTTCATAGCTATTATATATACAGTGAGGAGAGGATACAGTCCCTGTGCTCACAAGACTTTAACATAAACTACAAAATGCAATAATGTGATTCTAGCAATACATTAGCTAATCCCTACAGCTGGAATAGCACAGTGCATGGTACATGCAATGCCCTCAATAAATATTAGGGTGTTACTATATATTATATAATCTTAATTATATTATATTACATATTATACTATGCTATATTATATATTATATTTGCAGTTACATAATAAATTCATATATAATATACCATATATGTGCTACATGCTATTCATGTGCTATTATTATTAAAAGCATATTTTTCTTAAAGTTCTTTAAGAAGGAGAGTCACCAGAGTTCTCACAAAATGCTTGAGAAATTAGGTGGATCATAAAAAATAAATTAGATCATATTATTATGAAATTGAGGGGTAGAAATTTAAACTAGACACAAAAGCAGTAATTTGTTTACACCTGGGAAAGAGGAGCTTGTTTCCTAAGTCCTGAACTTTAGAGGGCCAACCCCCATGTTTCCTAAGGTCCCACTACTCCCCAGCCAGAGTCTACAGCCCACCTTCTAGATCATGCTCTGGGCACACAGATCCCTGGAGTTTCCAGGAACTGCACAGCCCTCTTTTTCACCTCTGTTCTCCTGAGTGTTGATTGCATCACAACTGTTATAACTATATTACTGAATGGTGGCCAAGGGGTGGTTGTTTGTGAGAAGCGTGTATGGAGCTTGGACTTTGGGCTCAGTTGCTCAGATGTCTTAGCTTCAGAACACGGAAAAGGAACATGGGCTTAGTGTCATGTCTCCTTGTGCTGCCACATTCTGGGGTAGAATTCTGAGGGAGGAAGAGAATTCTAAATTTGAACTAAGTCTTCAAGACTATTATCAAGATCTGTTTGTCAAAGTAGGAAGATAAGACCTACTAAACATTTTGATAGCTGATTTGCAGTTTTTAACTATTTATACATGCAGTCCAGGAATCTCCATTAGGATGCTTTCCCCAGGCCTTGAAAATATAGCGGATGGGCTTGTGACTTATTCATAAAGGTAAAGTTGACCAGGTCATGGTGCAAGGATCTATGTGACAGAAAAATACAAAAAGGAAATATATAGTGAGTAAGAAAGGGTGATTATGAAAGTAACATAAATGTCATACAACAAAAGACTGGTGCTAGGGAGTAGAAGCTTTATTCTATAGGGTTGTGTGGTAAGCAGAATACTGGTTCCCAAGAATGTTCATGCTCAAATCCCTAGGACCTGTGAATATGTTACTTTACATAGCAAAAGGGATTTTAAAGACATAATTAAATTTCCAGTTTTTGAGATAAGGAGATTATTCTGGATTATCCAGATGGTCTTAATCTGAAAAAGCTGAAAAACCTTTCCCAACTGTATTCAGAGAGATATTGATAAAAGGTTAGAAAAGAGTGAGAGAGATTCAACACTGCTGGCTTTCAAGTTGGAGTAAGGGACAGTGAGCCAAAAAGAGCAAGTGGACTTTAGGAGCTAGAAAGGGTAAGAAAGCAAATTCTCCCGTGGCATGTCTAGAAAGTAACACAGCCCTGGTGATGCCTTGATTTTGCCTGTTAGACCCATGTCAGACTTCTTACCTTCAGATAATAAATGTACATAATTTTAAAGCTCTAAATTTTTGTTAATTTGTTATAGCAGCAATATAAAAGTAATAGAGGTGGTATCCTTGAAAAAGTTTCCAGGAAGTCTTACTAAGAGATAAAAAGTAATATATTTGTGTTATAACCTTTAGAAATTATTTTGTCACAAATAATAAGACAACCTGACAAATAGTACCTTATATAAATGGTATATTTTTCTGATCTAACAAGAAGTCCTGAGGTCGGAACTCTGGTTTACAGGAGCTGTGCAAGTACCAGGAGCCTTCTTTTTTTCTGCTCAGCCATCTAAACAATTCAATCTGCATGCTCATTGTCGTGAGATAGCTGTTTTAGGTGTCATGTCTGTGGTCAAGACAGGAAGAAGAAAGAGGGTGAAAATATAGGGGACATGCTCACATTGGAGATCTTCCTTTCAAAAAAATATTCTTTCCAGAAGCTCCACCCACCAATTATGCTTAAATTTCATTGACCAGGACTGGCTTTCTTAGTCAACTCTTAGGTAAAAGGAAGTCACAGATTTAGTATTTTATGTGGACACATTGTCAGAGTTCTGATAGTATGGAAGAAATAGAGAAGGAATATTGGGAAGTTAATGCAAATTTCTGAATTGCAGGCCTTTTCAAAACCTCTAATAAATTAGTGCACATAGTGACTCTCCAGGAGGGATATACAACATTTCTCAATTTATTTGAATTAGGACAAATAAATTTATTTATTTTCATGTGGAGGAGACCTTACCAGGCTATTGTACAGCATAGTTTGTAAAAGAATATTATAAGAAAGGGAAGCCATCAAAGGATGCTGAAGAGGGAAACAGCCTGATCCAAAATGACTCAGAGACTTGGGTGGCCATGGGCAATAATGAAATACCTCTTTGTATACTGAGCACTTGTTAAGGACAGACCCCTGTGCTGGGCACTGAAGAAACAATGTGTGTAATACATGGTCATTGTCCTTGAAGAGATTTATTTAACCTTGAGTAGAGAAACAATAATGATTCAGAAACTGGCAACTAAACCTACAAGGACACTAGGGCTTCAAAACAGGAATGGGACTTAAGCAGAGGGCAAGTCATAAGAAAGAGCTCTGTTTACTACAGACATGGGATGCATCAAAGGCTATCCAGACCTCAGGATTACATCACTAGGACTCAAGAAGAACCACAGAGTATGTGTTTTGCTTACAAAAAGAAAAAGGAGGAGGAGGAGGAGGAGGAGGAGGAGGAAAAAGAAAGAAAATAAGAACTCTTTCCCATTTGTACTCCGTTACCCCTCCTTTCTGTTCTTCTAAGAACCTGGGCACACTGCTAACTTTGCCACTGTTTTAGTACTTTGTAATACCGTTTATCTGTGTGTGTAACCAAAATGTGTTTTGATCTCCTCTAGGTAATTAATTAATGCTCTTCAATTCTTGTCTTTTCCATTCCAAGCAGAGTGCAAGGCATATGGTAAGTACTGGGTCAATGTTAATTATATTAATTATTAAGGTATGAAAACATTTCAAGAGAGGGGATTATTCCTCATTGTTTTTATTTCTATGAATATAATATCTATAGGCATTCAAACTCTCATTAGCTGTCTGAGAAACAGCTTAGAGGTATGGGAAATATATTGGACATGTAGTCAGAACATTTAAGTACAAATTCCATTTCTGCCTCTTGTTATTTTTGGGCTTCTAGGTGAGTGACTTAGCCTTTCTAAACTTCAATTTCCGTAGGAGAAAAAGGGAGGTAATCCTCTTAACAGATAACCATTTCCATTATAATTTTTAAAAAGATATAGGTTTGTTTTAAATATAAAATTAAATCATTATGTTATAACAGACACCCTTTGAGTTTACATCATATCTCTGGTACAATTTCATTTGGCCATAGGTGAGGCATAAAGTTCCATGCAAACATAGGCTCGCCTTGACTTCCAGTGATCCACAGCAGATAGAGTCTATCTTCTACATCATAAAAACAGAACTCTAGTATAAATTACTGACTTTAGTTAATAATAATGTATCAGTTCTGGTTCATTAATTGTAACTATGTACTATGCCTATGTGACTTTTTAATAATAGAGAAGACTGTGGGGAGGTGCTATATTTTTCTTTTAAATTTTCTATAAACCTAGAACTGATCTAAAATAAAATATTAATTTTAAAATCTCTAGTGCACATAGGCTTGTCGCTTATCTATAATTTCAGTATGTTGAATTTTGTGTGGTAACTTCAAGTGTGTGTATCTAAATCCAGGAATAGATATCTTCAATTTAAATATATAAAATGTTGCACTTTATGACAATGGCACATTTTCATTATTACCAGGGTAGCTGAAAAACAAGTAAAACTAGCAATCAGCTTAAAATAATGTATATTCTCATATACTCTTTACAGCTAAGCGTGTACTGTGGTTCCCCTTTTACACTTGAGGAAGAGACAGGCTCAGAGATCTGAGGTCAAATATCACACAACCAGCAAGCACCAGGTTGAGATTCAAACCCAGTTATTTTTCTTAACATCCATGATGCTTTGGACAATATGAAAGTAAGTATATAAATATTAGATAAGAAAACAAAAACAAACAAACAAAAAATATATGTGTGTGTGCGTGTGTGTGTGTGTGTGCATATACACACAAACCATTGACATAGAAACTTGAATCTAAGTCTTCAGTTACTTGATAGACTGCATGGCTTGCATCCACTATGTACCAGTGAACCATCTATATGTCCTCAAAATAATTGGCTTGTTTATTAAATGATATTCTGCTCAAAGGTTACCATTTAAATGACAGCAATAAAGTAATAGGTACAAGTCTAGATGAAATACTTTGTTAATTCCCCCTTGATTTATTCACAGGCACTCCTAAGTAATATTTATACCAGAGAAAATTCCCTTTCCAAGTAAGCAGCTATGCTTTGATGAATAATTAGCCAGTTTGATCACCCTCAGCTCAGCACAGAGCTCTAAATGTTATGGGGTGATTATATACAGATGGATGATCTAGGTGAGATTAAAACAGAACCCCATAGAGAATGTAAGACTTTCTTTCTCCTAACATTTCATATTACTTTTTTTTTTTTTGGCATATTGACTCCTTGCCCACTCAGTGAAATACATATATATTGCATCCCGCACGTCTTCACAGTTCATTTGTGTTGGCTTTTGCATGTGTGCTGTTTAAAGACTGGAAATATCTTTTCTAGGGCACAGGTACTAGTGCCTCAAATATTGTCGAAAGAATATTTCCACTGAATCAGAAAGTAAATTATATATTTATATTTACATAAGCAGAAGATGGAGATGGCAGAGAGAAGTGTAGTGTAGGACAAGAAGCTCTAGCTCTAAATTGATGGGCCTTGAATTACAATTATCTATTGCACCTGTTAGTGAGATGGCTTCAGGCAAGTTAAAATTTCTAAACCTGACTTTCTCTTTTGAAAAATAAGGAAAATAGAACCTACAAGAATGAGTAATTTCTAGGATTTAAGATTGCAATCTATGTGCACTATGTGTGTGTTGGTGTGTGTTTTCCCTAGGAATAACAGTTTAGTATTTGCTAATTTAATATTTGTTATGGCTTCATAGAACTACCACAGATAATAAGAATTAACTAGATATATTTTCGTTATTTTCTTAAGAATGTTATCTACTTCTGTATACACCATTGTACACTAACGATATCTATTAAATGACAGAGTCCATTTTTGTGGAAGAAAGCAAAAGATGAGTAGAGGAATGGAGAAAAGAAAGAAAGAAGGATGGCAGGAACTGAAGGAAAGATGATTGCATGGAAAATGGCTTCAGAGTTCATCACAAGGTTGACGTATGGCTTTCGCTAACGACTCTTCCCATCAAAATTTGACTGCTAGGTTTTCATGGAAATGTTTCTTTTTAATATCTTTCAGGCTTGTCATCCTCATTCACTGTCATTTCCCCTGCAGGCCAAATATACCTCTACATGGCTTTTCATTTTTCTTCTTGTAGGATTTGCCACCATTGATAGCATCACCTTCTTCATCTGGATCATATGTTTTTCACGTTATGACAAGCTTTTGCTAAATCTGTAAATGAGGTCAGAATATTCTTACTTGAGGAAGATTCTTCATCTTTATCCCTCTGCCCTGCACTTCATGCTGAGATTGCCTGCGCCCTGTCTACATGTTGTTTTTTCCAAGCAAGCTGAGCAAGAAACCAAAGGGTCAATTTATCAAGAAGTAAAGCCATTTTTTAATCTATTGGAAATCTTTGACTGAAAGTAATAATACTTCCATAAGTAAAATGATAGCTATATGTCAGGCATCATATTGGGCCTCACATACTATTATGGGCTGAACTGTGTTCCCACAAAATTCATATGTTAAAGATATAACCGCTAGTACGTTATTCATGATGTGACTATTTGGAGATAAGACATAAAGAGGTAATTAAGTTAAAATGAGGTCATTAGAGTAGGCCCTAACACAATATTACACATATCATTATAGGTAGAAGAGATTAGGATACAGATATGCACAGAGAAAAAAACATGGAAAAATACAGGGAGATGGCGGTCATCTAAAAGCCAAGGAGAGGGGTCTTAGAAGAAATCGATTCTGCTAACACTGCAGTCTTAGAATTCTATCTTCTAGAACTATGTGGAAATAAATTTCTGTTATTTAAGTCCCTAGGCTGCTGTACTTTGTTATGGCAGCCCTAGACAACTAATACATATACTTTATTATTTGCTTGTTTCCCATGGTATTCCATGAAGAGCAAATAAGTATCGCTGTCCTCTTTTTATAGAAGGTGAAAGTAAGCTTAGAAATAACATTTGAAGGGTGCCATTTAAAGTGAAAAATCGACCCATGGGTCATTGCAATTCAGTAGAAACTATAAGCAAAAATAATGAAACAATGAGTTTATGGTCTGATCCTCATATATTAAATATGTTCTCTAGTTTCCTACATTATTCAGTAAACTGATTTTAAATGTCTATTTTGTGCCAGATATTGTGATCTGTGTTGAGGATAGAGAAATAAAACATAGTTTCTGCCCCCATGAAGTTCTTGGCCTTTCAGAGAAGATGTACACAAAATATATTTGTTTAATATGTTGTAATGGACATATATACCACATTAACCACATATATCCACCCATCTAATTGTCACAACTCTACACACAGACATGATTAACTATGCTTAGGATCAAGAAAGTCCTTACAAATAAAATGATGACTCATTTGAGTCTTGAAGCAGAGGTGGTCAGTCAGAACAATGGCCGATGACATCTCAAATGGAGACAACAATGGCTTATGTTATTGTTTAGTCTGTAGCTGGGCAAATAAGCAGATAATCAGAGAAACACGAATGGAGGCACCCCTGAGCCATTTCAGGTTCTGGTCTAAACAAGTCTTGCTCTGACCTGTTGATCCCCTAAACACAGCATGGCTATTATTTCCAGCATGGTTACATGCAAATAGGGGAAACCCCATCAATCCTGTGATAGACTAACTAAAAAACTGGATTAAAGTTGCCCATTTATTTTTAATTCGGTTCATAATACTACCAGTCTCCTCCCTTGGGAATGTATATACAGATAAATGAGGTACTTATGCCATAGGGTTCTGAACTCCTAAGGAGAAAAATGTTAAAGTAAATTTACAATTATATATTCTTTAATAAATATTTGATTTAATGTTCATTGAATATTTGTGATGCCTTAAGAGATTTAGAAGAAGATAGCCAAAAAATGACCTATAAGCCTTAAACTATCCAAATCCCAGTAGACAATTTAAGTAATGCAATATGTAAGTAGGTTGACCTATTTCTCATTCTAAGGGCAGAAATAAAATTACCATTCATATGTAGGAAAAGCCATCCTTCCATGGTAAGGATGAGCAATATTAACCCTAAGCTTTCTCTTTTTTTTAGAAATACTTACAAGAAGCTCAAATGCAAAAATATAACCATGAAAATAAATCATAGCAGATCTTTGACTAACAAATCCAGTTTCTTATATGCTGTCCCTGAGAGGTTTGGGTACATTGTGCAAAAAGCATGGACTTTCAAGTCATAATGACTGGTGTTCCATTACTTTTTCCTCAAATTATAAGTCTTGTGACCTTGGACTAAGTGACTTGTGACACACACAGAGTGACTTACCCTCTCTGTGCTTTTGTTTTTCATCCATAAAAGAGATATTAACAGGAAATGTGCAGATTTGTTGTGTGTATTCAATAAAATATTTTTTTAAAATATCTAGTACTCTAAATAAGGAAGTCGCCAAATGGTATATATTGTGTGGTTTCTAACAAGCATAACATTAGACAAAATTCCAGGACATTTAATGACGATATGTTAAAAGGCAACTATGTTATTTTCTTATTTAATCCTTGGTAATATCTTACAGCATAGATGCTAGTACTATTACTATTTCACAGATGAGGAATTGGGCTTTAGAAAGCTTAATGGACTTACCAGATTCAGAATATTCACAAATGGCAGACCCAGGACTTCACTTTGAAATCGTTGCAGCAGGTCCTTGAATAAAGTTGCTTCCTTCAACATAGGTCTGTTATAATGCTGATGAGAGGGGAAAAAAATCAATTCCTGTCTGAGGCACTTGTCTGTGTGGAGTTTGCACGTTCTCCCCGTGTCTGCGTGTCTGCGTGGGTTTTTTCCCTGTGCTCCGGTTTCTTCTCACACCCCAAAGATGTGCACGTGAGATGAATTGGAGCGTCTTTAAGTTGTCCCAGTCTGAGTGAGTGTGAGCTCACTCAGCGAAGAAATGGCATCCTGTCTGGGACTGGTTCCTGCCTTGAGCCCTGAGCTTCCCAGATAGGCTCCCGGTACCCACGTGACCCTAAACTGAACTAAGCAGTTTAAAAAATAATCTTCCTTGTTTTTATTATCTTTCTCAAATGTATGTACAGCTTACGTTTATTTCAATGGTTACTATTAGGAGTGTTTTGGGTCTTTATTTAAAAGTTTGGTGATGTTTTTCTGGCCAGACCTATGTCATAGGCATTTAACTCTTGTTTATATCAATTAGCCTGTGGTAAAATTGGTTTCATTATACATTGTTTCTCTTAAAGTCCCAGTTTCCAAGAACCTAACTAGGACTTTAAGTGAGGACTTACTGTATAGAAATACTATGCTCTTAAAGTCACCACTAGGTGGCCTCTGCAGCCGAAGTAACAACTGTGTGTGTGTGTGTGTGTGTGTGTGTGTGTGTGTGTGTGTAATTAACTCAATCCAAGCAAAATTTTAATCTAGTTTCTGTTGAATGATGATAATTCTATTGATTTTAACTCATTTCTAATGTATATTTACATTTTATGTCTCGTTTTGCTTTTTTTGTATAAACAATAAAACAAATCTTGAGAAGCAGTAGCCCCCAGCCTTTTTAGGACCACGGATGGATGCTCCTATGAGAATCTAATGCCTGATGATCTGAGGTGGAGCTGAGGTGGTGATGCTAATACTGGGGAGCAGCTGCAAATATAGGTGAAGCTTCACCTGCTGTTTCCCTGCTATGTAGCCTGGTTCCTAACAGGCCACAGACTGGAACCAGTATGTGGCTCAGTGGTTGGGGACCCCTGTTTTAGGGGATAAAAGCAATTCCAAGAGAATATAGTAACTCTACCTTATTTTTATATACAGATGTACTAAAATAGTGTAGTTTTGCTTTTGACTAACAAAAATCTTTTAACTCTCTTAACATCTCAGCTCTGTAACATCTCAACTACCTACCTCTGTGATGAATTAACAATTGTCAAGAAAGTGATATATAATCTCACTCACTTGTTGTATGTAAGGCAATGCTGCTGGGCAAGGACCTCTGCATACAATTCTAGTGAGTGAGATTATATACTAAGTAGCTCAAATAAGGGTAGCAGTTAGGATTTTCCTCTTATTTGAGCTGCTTATTAACCTTGTGAATGAGGCAAATCAGTTATATATGTTTAGTGTCATCTTCTCAGTTAAAAATGGTTTAAAACTGCCATCTAAATTTCTTTTTGGAGTGGTGGTAATTTACTCCCATCACCAGAAGCTATGTCCCCATGGCTCGAGACTATCTCAGACCCCTAAACTAATTTGGTTCCCTCTCTTTCCATCCATGTGCCTCATATTTAGAATTTCCTACTTTAGGGTTAACAATTGGATTATCTTCATAGTTGGGTTTTAATTTTTCCTCAGTTGCTCTGTCTCATATTATTCTTCCCAAATTTATCTACTACAACCTGAGGGTACATCCCATTTTATTCTCAGTCAGTTCAGGCCCTAAGAATATATAGTACAGCATGTTCAGAAGTCTAAGCTGCTTTTGGTCTGAGAGAATGACCTTGACAGAATATAAAAGAGACAGAGGTAGTGAAAGATAGAGAAAGGGCAAAGCTCAACAGTTAATGTGCGAAACTGTGAGAAAATAAGGGTATAGGTTGGTTTTGTTCTTCCCTGGGAAGAAGAGTAAGGCATAATTTTCAGGAGTCAGGTGTGCTTTAAAATCTTATGTGACCCAGATATTCCCTACCCAAACACCCCAAAGATCACTAACAGATTTTGTGGAAGTTCCTGAAATACAGGTGTCTTAGATCTTATTCTCAATTGTGTCTGTAGTAATTTGAGCAAAATGGTGGGGGTGGATTAGGGAGTAGATTTGTTATAAAGGAAACCCACTCTTTTCCCACAAAGAATTTCCCAATTACAAAAAATAAAATTAATTATTACCAAGACCTAAATATTAATTCTCTAATCATTTCTATCCTTTTTACTTGTGTGGGCTTCTAGAATAAATGTAGATTCCAAAAATTGAGGTTCAAATAACCTACTATTGAAAAAAATAAAAAGTGAAAACATGAAGTCTACATTTAAAATAAAGAAAATGGAAATAAATGTAGGTTTTATGTAGTTGTGGTTCAGATTTTGATTGAGAATAAGCACAGGAATATGTTGATGTATCTGAAACAGTGCCTCTTTTATTCTCTATGATTTTGTGGTAGTTAACACATATTTTATAATTTATAAGATGTGCATTTTTATTTTTTAGCACTCTGAAATTGGGATGTATCTTGAAATTAATGGCGTAAATTGGTTTAATTTGAAGAATTTTTAAAATGATACATAAAATAGCAGTGATCTTAAAACTTAGTAGTACCTTAGAATCAATGAATTATGTTAATAAATGTACAGTGAATGAGCATTTAAAGAGAAACACAATTCATTACAATGTTTCAGTCAGTAGTTCTCAAACTTTGATGTACATCAGAACCATTCAGAGGGCTTATTATAACATAAACTGCTATCTTCCCTTTCCCCCAAAGTTTCAGAATCAGGAAACATTCAAAGCTGAACTAATACTGCTGGTCTGAGAACCACCGTTCTAGGTCATTTGAGGAAAAAAAAATGTTTGTTTGCTTGTTTATTTTTTATTTCAGTTTTTATTGACATTAATTTAAAAATTCCAGTTAAACTTTCATATCACACCAAGAAAATTATCATTGCCTTCTAAATTCCTTTCTTACTGCTATTCTCTCATTTAAAATTGTTTCTATAAATAACAGTTATCATGTTAGTACTTCCCTTCCCAAAACACACACACACACACACACACCCCTTAGTTTTTAATTGAAGGCTGTTCTTAGTCAGAGCATAATCTTCCTGATCTAGGTCTACTCCCCTAAATCCTTTGTCCCTAGATTCAGCCCAAGATTTTATCAAATGGTTCCACAATATGTCAACTTTTACAACCAAATGCCTCGCACTTCTTATTACTCACCTAGCAGGTAGGTCTACTTTAGTCCAATACAGACAACTTTCCATACTTAGTTCTAATACTTTCAATTTTTCCCTAACTTCACCAAAAGAGGTATTTACTTCTTGATATGAGATTTATTATATAGTGAATAGTACATAAACATTCACGGGTTTGTTTAGTTCTCTCATCGAGAGTATTATCATCTTATGCTGAGATCATGTCTTATTTCATTTCATTTTTCCTTGAATGATTAACAGAATTCTTGGCACATGGTTAGGACTCTAAATTGTGTTAAATGGAAGTTATGTGGAATGAAGCTGTTTTTCTACTGAATTAGTGCTTTCAGACTAACTTGTATACAAATGGTCATTGTATACATGTGTTTCCATTTGATTCAATAAAAGGTTACTAAACATTTGGAAGTTATTTGAGGCACTGAAAAGAATAGAGATAAAAAATATATAAGATCAATTAGGCAGAACATGTATTTATTGAACACCTGTAACATATTAAGTAGGTCTAAAAACCTTTCAGAGTAAAAGGCTAATGATATTCTACCAAGGGGCAATGTTTTAAAAAGGGCTGTGAAAATATTCTATTGTGTTAGAGCCTCATATTGCTTTTTGTAGTATTCTACCGAGGTTTAACTAGAGAGCTATCCAAAAAGAATTAAATCACACTCTCTGGAGCCAAAGGAAAGATAGTCCCCTGCAGACGTGAGAGGAGGCAAGTGCATTTCAGAAATAAATGACTTTACATAGACACACAGGCCTCTTGAGGGTGGAGTAGGCACTACAGCTGGAAAGCTCTCAGACTAAATCAGACAGGAAAAGGTCATGACTGACAAAAAGGGAATCTCTTTAACTTTTTTTTTTTTTTTTTTTGCATTTCTCAACCTTAACAAGAAAGTACTTCAAGCCTCTTGGTTTCTAACTCAGTTTCAAGTGTAAATTGAAGACAGATAGGGCAAGCATTATGGTTCAAAAATTTTGGTAAATACATACTTGGCTGTAAAACCAGCACTCTTAATTAAATAATAAGTATTTTATTTGAAAACTGCACAGGAAAAGAGAAAACATCCTAAGACACATTATCCATTTGCTCTAATATCTATCAAGATTCCTAGATGAATTATATATGGTAGAGGCTCTCAAATAGCAATAACCAAGAGGATGGTTCACAGATACGGAAAATTCTAGACATATAGTTTTTCTAATTTATGTTGACCTAATTAACCTTTTAGAAATCATTACATGTCTAAACCATATCAAATAAAATCTTATTTACTGATATAAAATTGAGGTCAGCCAACAAGTGGAAGTGTACATACTCAAATCTACTTCTTCCACCTGCCAATTCTCTTTATCTACCTGTCACTCCATCCCTCTGAATTGCTAAGCATCACTCTTCTGGATGTCTCCAACATTACATCACTTATTTTTAAATTTATGTTTCTTCAATTAGGCACAGTAAATGTTTCACTTGAAGAAATATGTCTTTTCCAAGTTTCCAGAAGGCATCCTTCTAAGAATGTATGTTATAGTCAGAAGTGATTTTAGTCCTGCATTCAATCATTTAAATTATTCTTGCAAAAACTACTGTATCCTTAGTAAATAAATCTCAGCTAAAGTAATTTTAAAGTCAAAGGAATCTGAATTTGAAATAGTATTTAAATATTCCAAATAGAAAACATTTCAAAGTTGGAAAAATTAAATTTTTATCGATTCCTCCATCTTAGCCCTTCATTCAAAATTAAATGTAACTATAAATTGTTTCAGGTAAAGGCAATGTTTTACTCTTACTGTCATAAAGTACAAAATGAGAAGTATAAAATAAAAATTAATGCATATAAAAAGTAATCACTTCTATTTGACGTTATCACTTACAAATGATAAATTTTCAGTGTGAAAGTGAACTGCCCAATAATCTTTTGATTGAAAAGCAGTATTATTTGCATTTTAGGCATGGTTTCTGAAGTATTTAGGTTTTCATGAAGTTAATATTGTCTCCCATATTACAGTATAAAAACTGAACTTAAAAAAACATAAATTTTCCCATTTATGTCAAGAATAGAATGCAATTTAATGGGTACTTTAATCTTTCACAGTAGGAGGCCTTTATTGCAGAGTTCTGAACAAAGTTGGGCAGAGTGAATATTAAGAATGAAAAACTATAGTCTTTGATTACTGAGATTCAAATCTGATTCTTTCACTTCCTGGATGTATGACCTTTGCAGGAAGGTAGTTAATCACTCTGTGCCTCACTTTCCCATCTATAAAATGGAGATAGTTCTAATAGCACCTTTCAATATAGGATTAAGAAAAAAGTAATCAAGTATTGTTAAGTATAATTTTAAAAATATGACATGTAATATAAATAGAATCTGCCTGTCACCTCGTCACTCAGAATAAGTCCTTAATAAGTGGTTACTATTTTTGGTGAAAATTCTATTTATCTTAAAGTCTGAGATTCTGTTATCATTTAGATCTCTACCCCTTTGTAACAATAAAGATATTTCTTCATTCATTCAGCAAATGTGAATGAATCTTGGACTAAATGGTAAGAATAAAACATTTAACAAAATGCAGTTCCCTGACCTTAGAGAATTTTAAATTTTATGAAATGACAGACTGAAGACAATAACTCAGTTTGTGAATTTTTATTTCTCCATTTATGAAATAAGAGTTAATCTATATTGTTTTAGTCTCTCCTCCTCTATAGGGCTAAATTTTGAGAACTAAGTTTAAATGTAAAGTTTGTTGTAACTTTCTCTTATGAATCTGACCACAGAATAAATGCATAAATGAGTGTCAAAATGTTTTTTTTTAAATATTCCTTTGAATAAGTAGTACTAGATTATTATCACTAATGAATTTTATCTTTTATTGAATTTTTTCTTTTAAATCCACAGTGATCATGGAAATTTAATTAGAACAACCATTAAAAAAAGCTTTAAAAAGCTATGCATTTATACAAAGAGTATAATATAAATGAAGATATAATATAAAACTATGATGGTGGTGTTAATATTGAGTACACATTAGAGTTGGAAATGCTGGATTTGACAAAACTAGTGATAACGTTGCAATAATAAAAATGAAAATAAAAAAATTAATTACCATTATGACAATAGGAGTTGAATAGGTGATATATTTGAAATATATTAATTAGACAGTATTGACCAGATTCAGAAATTGACTAAATGAGAAGGGTAACACAAGGAGGCTTTGCAGAATTAATTTCCTGTATTTTATCTTAAAGAACTGCCTATATGATAGTGTAATTCATGGATTATACAATGTTTCAGGAATGAAAATTGCTCATTTCAAATATGTGATAGTCTATAGGCATTTAAGGTCTATAATTTAGCAAAAAAAAAGGTATAAAATAAGATATCAATAAAGAACTATTTTTCAGTCAAGGAGATTTGAGGAGTTAACGATGTAGTTTGACTTTAGCCCTAGAGCATGCTAAGGGGCCAAAATAACAAAAAGCAAATAAACTTTGTGTCTGTTTTTGTAGAGGACTAAAAGAAACTAAACAAGGTTATTGGATGAGTGTTGAGTTCTACTTTTTGGGATTTCAATCTTACAGTGGTGAAGAGTATAATTTAGTAGAGTTACAAACACAAAAATATATTTTATTGAATGAAGGAACAAATACTCTGATACGGATATGAGTTATATTGGAGAAATTGAACTTAGTTGTAACCACCAATAGAGGTAATAAGGATTTCACAGGGGAGAGAAAGCTGGAAAAGAATGATACAAACAAACAAACAAAAACTACTGGAGGAGTCAAAGTCCCTAGCCCAAAGGGATTGGGCTTCAAGAGTTGAACCAAACTCAAGCAAAATATTGGACTGAGAGAAAGGGATAATAGGATGGGTAGGATAACTGGACTCTCGGCTAAAATAGCTTTTACACAAAGGTCCTTGGCACCCTGTTAATGCCTACTGCATAGATCATCCTGAAGGAAAAAATTTTTTCTCACCCTCAATACCAGCTCAAGGAGAAAAGAAATTCTTCAATATGGCCATGCTTGGGTTTTATTTACTCAGGGCACAAAATGGAAGGAGACTCTAGTAGCAGGTAAATACTACTTTAGACATTTAGGGGGTGAAATAGACAGATGGTGACACACACAGGGGTCCTATAAATTCACTCTTCTCTAAAGAGCACTTTGCAGAAAAAAAAAAAGCAATTTTCTCAAAGCCCTAGGGAAACAGTGTATGAAGGGAAGAGAGAATAAAAAAGGAAGAGCAAAGACAAAAAAACATTCTTTGAAAATTCTTACAAAAAAGGTTTCTTGAGGGATTGTGCTGTTCAACCCTTATAAATGTTCTGCAGGGTGAGTGACTGATTGTATTGGATAGTGAGGATCTGTAAGGGGTAAAGCAAATAGATTTGCAGCATTAACAACTTGGTGTGGAAGGGAGGCGTCCTTAGCATCATTCACAGCTTTCTCCAAAATAAAAGCAGAGGAATAAATAACTCAAGAAGTAGAACTTCTGTTTTAAGATGACAATTTGTACGGCCATATGATTTGAGTGAAACTTTATATTGTATAACTTCTATTCATTTTTTAAATTTACAAAACAGCATACATTAATTGCAACAATATAATTTAGAAAATATAGATATAAAAATAACTATAAAAATTAAATATCTGCATGCTCCTGCTATAGAGAAATAATAGTTGTTTTGATTCTTCTAGTCATATATTATAAATAATAAAAATTATAAGTGAAATTGTATGCTAGATATTTTATATTTTTAAATTAAATAGCTCATAAAGATATTTGCATATTATATATTTTCTATATTTTCTAATTACATTTTTTAAAGATACGTAATTTTATTTTTTAGGCATATTGTTTAATTAATTAGTTCTTTAAGACATTTTAGTTGGCTTTCACTTTCCCCAAAAAGTGCTGCAATTAACATTATTATTAAATTTCTGCTTATATCTATGTTTTATAAAAATAAATTGGTATAATTTAGACTTTTTGTCTCACTATTAATTGTATAAACTATCATTTTTTCATAGATTCAAAATGCTATTTTTACCATATATTAAATTAAAACATACATATTTCTCTCCACTTTTTTACAGGAGGCTGTGGTGTTTTGGATTATATATATATATTTTAAATGTATGGTATTGTAGCCCATAGTCATTGTGTATCATTAAAATACATAAATCTTCCCAAATACACATAATCCAAAATAGGTGATTTAGAATGGTATATACCTAATTTTGAGGATCAATGATAACTTTGTAAGACTCCTTCTTATTTATGTTTTTTTTTGTTGAGTTTCAAAAAGTTTTAAAATTTGTCTTCATCATATGAATTTCCGCATTTCCTTGTTGGTTAGTTTTGAGATGTTTTTCTGTTATTGAGAGTATGTGAAAATACTTTCACTCTATTTTTTAATTGATTATTGCTAGTATTAAACTCATTTAAAAGTTTTAATAACTTTAGTAGGTTCATTTTTTTAGAAAAACATTATCTGAAAATCATAATTTTATCTCTTTAAATATGTATATTTTTAAATTATTTTTTAATACTATTACATGCAGATAATCTACTTTGGAATAACCAGAAATGTAGTTTTAATTCTTTGATCAAATTTTTTGTTCAATTTTTGAGGAATTATTACATGAAGTTTATGTTAATCCAGCTCTTTTTATATTAATTACCTGTAATTATAGTTATTGTTTTTCCAGTTTTAACAGTGCATTAATATACATTTTCAAATAAAGAGCCATATGTATGTCCTTAAAACATTTTAAAATGTTACAGTTAACATAAAACAAAACAAAAGATTGGCAGACATAGTTGAGTCTAGCTTTTAATTTTAATTTGCCTCATTTTGCTATAGGTAATAACAGTTTATAGTAGAATGATCACACATTGAATTATCCAAATTGTGTTATGATTCTGTATCTGCCTCTTCCTAGATGATTTTGGTATCACCTTTCCCAAACTGATATTGTAAGCCTGTGATAAGTATTAGCTTCCTTATACTCTATCTACATGTAATGAAGGACATTGTTTTGATTGAAGAGAAGGGCAGGGGAAAGAACAATGCTGCATGCCGTGGAAATGGCTCATTTGGCAGAGAATTGGAAATTGCATAGACGCTGAAGCACAAAATCCAGTTCAGGTAGTTTCAATATCCATAGAAGAAATAAGATGGTAGTGAAGGAAGGGTTTATAAGAATCATTGTACAGAAATTGCCAATTTAAGAACACGGTGATTACCAATCAGACAATTAGAACCTAGAGTTGGGTTTCATTGCACATTTATTAGATTACTTAACCTGCCAAATCTAATATAAAGTGAATAAAGTCACGCTCGGAAATAACTTTACTATCAAATTTTTTGATTGTTTTTCATTTTATTCCATTTTTGCATTAACTGTTAAAGTTTTAGCAGAAAACAATTCAGAGAGTGAAAAAAAATAGGTGGAAGCAATGAATAGGGATTCATTGGTCTTATTTATTTTTTTAAGCCCTTCATGAATCTGTTTTGCAAAATACCTTAAAATATTAAAGAAAAAAATAATTTTCTCCTAGGCTCAGCAAATATCTATGAATGAGTAACTATTCTTCAAATGTTCTATCCACATTGCAATCTCTAAATTATCATATATATGACTGTTTACAATTTTTCTTAAAGCACAATTTTCTAAAGTGATGCATTTGCTTAGAAGTCTGCAGTCTCCCTTCTGTCTGTCTACACAGTGAAGTCTAAACACCCCAGTCTGTTATTTATCTCCCTCTTTAATCAGTCAGTAACTTAACTTTTCAATCTCATTTCCCCAAGTGTGTATTTACTGTCCTGTCACCTGACCAAGAATCACTAGCTGTCTATCCTTCCTCAGTATTTCTCATCTCTATGCCTCTGCTCACACAAAGAATGCTTTCCTCCTCATTTCTCCAACCTTTAAAGTCTACTCAGGTGATGTTTTCTTCATGAACCAATTGCTGATTTATTTTCACAAAAGTAAACTTTCTCTCCACTAGTTGAACACATTAATTTCTATATATCACTTAAGTAATTTTTAGATTTCAACATCAATTTTATTTTATATTTAGTTTGTCTACCCCACAGCATATAAGAAATAAAAAGAAAATGGCATGTACATACCTTTTAGGTTTTGTATATATCACCTACTTAGGCTGCAAGTGTTTAATTCTCCAAAATAAAAGTAATAAAACTAGTATAAAATTATAACAATTTACAGAAAGGAAACTGAAATAAGCAACATAAAAGACTATCAAATGGAAACTATTACCATTCCTATTATCTTCATTTTTTTCTTCATTGTTCTTTATCTTCATTCACTCTCCCCCAAACTCTCTCTCTCTCTCTCTCTCTCTCTCCCTCTCTCTCTCTTTCTCTCACTCTCTCTCCTTTTCTGTAGTAAACATGGATTATTCAAGACCATCACCTTTCCTTTTACAAACTTTATAGAATGACTTGAGTTGAAACTCTAAGACACATATGTAAATCTCCTTTTTTCCCCCCCACACCATTCTCAAACTAACCATCTCAATTCAAACTCCACTGCATACTTGAGGAATTAAGAGGCCCAATTAGATCCTCAATATTGCTGAAATTCTCAGAGAGACATGTTGGTTAGGTTTCATAAATAATCTATTCAAAGCAGCGCTTTGTGTGAACAAGACCATACTTTTTCTTTACAGGGTAACAATGGTTCTTCAGTTCCTCGAATATATGTATTTCACCTTTCCTTTTTTTTTTCATATAAGATCATTCTGTCACTTGATTTCTCTTTTCCCTGTTTTCTAATTTTTTTTCAGCTTGTCTGTTTCTTCTGCTACCTCCTAGATCTGCAATTCATAAAACAACTTTATTTATCCATTCTGTAACCTCGTTCACATTTGTTAATCTACTGTTAGCCCAGGATTGGGAAGGACTTAGTGTGTTCCAACAAAGTAATACTAAAAGAAGACTTTTTCTGATTCCAATCACTGCTCAGATAAGGAAATTTTGAAACCAGATGAATTTAGCTGTCTTCACTGATGTTAATGATTATCTCTCTCGCCCCTCTCTGCATCTATCTGGTTCAGGGTTCTAGGGAGCTGAGAGCACTGAGTTGTGTCATTTCTGTTGACAATATCTGAGGTCCACAGGTTGTTCCATTTGAATTTGAATTACTTTTTAGATAATAGGGACGTTGTCAACTTGTTTTGATACACAAGTACTGTGGAAGAAATTTGTGTAAGCACTAGAATGATAGCTAAAATAATTGAATTTGAATTCCCGATCTATCCTGTCATCCTTCTGAGCCTCCAAGTTTTTAATCTCTAAAACAGAATTGCTAAGAAAGCCTCCCTTGAAGGATTAGTGTAAAGATTGAAATGAAATAATGTTTATGAAAGCACCTAAGACAGTACTTGCATTTAGTTGATTCTCAATATCTTCATCACATTTCTTTCTCTCTAAATCCATTTGCCAATAGTCTCTTGCAAAGACAGAGAAAACCCTTGGCGCACACAGAATAATTTTTTTTTTTTTTGATCAGACATTAGAATAGATTTTAGGGAAACTTACATACTATGATAAGAAATTACAGCCCTGTTCTATAGGCAACATATAATTTTAACTTCTTGTAATTACTCAAATAAATAAATATCAATATTGCTTACAATAAGCATAATTCTAAGTAAAGTCAGAAAGTCTAGACTTCTTAACACAGTTTTTCTTAATCTTGGCTCCCAAAGAACAAATATATTTATTTTCCAAGATTTTTTTCAATCTGCAAGAGCAAACACCAAAAGTTACATTTTTTTATACATTTCCTATAAAAATCAAGATCCTTTCACATAGGTAAACAGATTTTCAAGACTTAAGACACTGAAAACATGCCTATTATTGCTAATGTTATATGTGGTGGGGTATGCAATGCCCTAGAGTAGGAGATAAGAGATTTAGCTTCCAGTTCTTGCTCTTCCACAAATCAGCTGTCTAATCTTGTGAGACTAATTTAACCTAGTTTTTTTCTCCTTTACTAATTGATTGAGTATAATGATTCTAAGATGGCTTTCAACTCCAATATTTCTTAGTAATCTGTAGTATAAATGATTTTATGAGAGAAGCAGAAATAATTAATATGTGAGTTGTACTTTCTTTTCTACTTTTTTTTTAAATTTTTTTTGTATAAATGCTGTTAGGTAAATTCTAAATAAAAAAAAAATGTACATTTTAACTATTACTATCAAGGTAGTTTTTCAGATGATCCAGAAATTTTCTCGAAACTTCCCCATGAAACAGTATCAGATATCTCTCTAGATTCTTTATATATCTTATCCCTCTTCATGTTTTAAATACCTGTCTTGATGCCTTAAATACCTTTCTCAATTATTTTAGATGTCTCTCCTGATTTTTTTACATTGAAAATATGCTTCAATGACATATAGCACTGACTCATATTTCATATGGGTGATACCAGAAAGAGAATAAGCCCCCAAATATAATAATATTCCTTACAAAAAACAATATTGACATCTTAATTTTTTATATAATATAAATAAACAATTACTTTTCTTTGTTCTTACTGCATGCTAAATCAATTGCTGAAGGTACAATAGTGAACACAACACAAGAATGTACCATCTTGTAGGTGAAAGAGATAATAAGGAGGCAACTACAATACTATATAAAACATACTATGATGGAGATACACAAGGTGTGATGGGAACACATAAAGAAGAAAGACTTTTACTGAGGCAGGGATATCCAGGAGGCTTCGCTGGGAGAAGCAATATCTAAGCTTAGTTTTGAAGATCTATCCAGGCAAAGAGGATATAAAGGGCGTTATCAGCCAATATACAGTTGAAGTAAGGGTTTATAGGTGATAGCCCTTGACAGAAGCTACAAATGGTCCCTGATGTCTGGTGTGAATAGTTTGAAGATGATAATGGTCAGAGGTAAAGCAAGAAAGGTAAGAAAAGGCCTTGTAATGAGCAAATAACCTTGTAATACTTGGTCATGAAAATTAGACTTTCTCTTGATTGGATTAGAGATCCATTATTGGGAAACTGGTTATCTGGAGCAAATATGAAGCAAAATAGATAATATAAACAATAACTCACTGATACAAACATTAGTTTGTAGAGAACCTAAAATGGTCTAGGGCTAGTCAGAATTATGGGATATCTTAAATTTCTTACCTCTGGTTCAATCTGAAATTTAATCTGGTTTCACAAAGTTCTTCTAGAATATTTCAAGAGTTATTTTTTTTGTCATATCATAATGACATATAATAAATAATGTAATTAATGAACTGGAAGGTAAGAAGCCTGAGTTCTGGTTCCTGTTTTACCATTAACAATTCTGCATTCTTGGAAAAGATATATAATAATCTCTATGGGTATCACTTTCTATAAAATAAAATATTTAACTTATTTAATATCAAAGTCATTTTTAACACTGTGATTCTGAATTCTTACATCTTATATTTGATCTATGGATTTGGATTTTTTGTTTGTTTATAAGTGGGTACTTCCTTAAACACCTTAAAATGTGTGTACCTTTTTGTAGGTTCAATATGGTTTATATTACTAATTTATTTTAAAGACATTTATATTAGATAATATAAAGGTTAATGGTGTCTTGTTCATAAAATTGAAAATTTTCATTTAACAAGAGATTTAAATTAAGCTGGTTGGCTTCCTATTTAAAGCATTTTATACGTTAGGTTGGGGATTCTTCAAGGGAACTACGGTACTTTACCTTGTTTTCATTCCTGTGCTTAATCCAATACCTCACAAATAATTGGTGCACAATAATTGTTGGGTTGAAAATAAATTTTCTGTAATAGAAATAGCTTTCTTTAAGACACTTACATTGCTAAGACACCAACATGCATTAGTATTATTTATTAGTATATATTGTCATTAAGTCCATTTGGTAAAGAAAATGATAAGTGAAGAGATTTAGATTACTTGATTAAGATGACAATCAAAGTTAGTTAAAAATAAGTTCCAGATACTTGAATTCTTGCTTTGGTCTAAGACTACACTGACTTTATATTTTTTTTCTTTTTTTCTAATCTGTTTGATTTCTACTGTCAACCATTACCATTGTCAATAAGATTTATTAGAATAAAAGGCATTAGTCCTTCACTCATTTGTTTACATTATGCATTTTCAGTCTTGGAAACATTTTAACAGGAGATTGCTGAATCAAACTGGATTTTGTGATTTAATATCAAAATCCATTCTCAGGAATGGCTTAATGTCCAGATTCTACATAGTGTACCAGAAAGAAAATAAGATGTCCAAGTCTTAAACCTAGCAAAAAAAATTTGACCATACAAATATGAGTTAATTTTCCCCCAGAAAAATCCAATTTTATTTGTATTCTGATAAATAGACCATAGTTATATGTTTCTGTTACTCCAGTTTAGATTTGAATGCTAACCAATATTCTGTGATCTAGAATAGGACATCTATTTCAAGTTCTTCATAGTATACATTTTAAGGTCACCTTTGATATACAATCTTTAAAACTTTTATTCTTTAATCATTTTAAATCTTTAAAGTGAATGTCAGTCTGTTATTACTTTTCTCCTTTATGAGTTTGACATGAATCAACAGAAGAGTAGTTTTAATATTCTTACACATTTTTGGTTAGAAAAGACTGATTTCATCTGTGATAACTTTTTTTTACATATTTACCATTTTCTTTTTATTTTATTAAATTATTGGGGTGATGTTGATTAATGATATTATATGTTTGCAATGTACAATTTTATAATACATCATTAGTATATTGCATTGCATGTTCACCACCTAAAGTCCAGTTTCCTTCCATCACCATATAGTTGACCCCCTTTACCCTCTTCTACACGTGCCCATCCCCTTTTTCCCTCTGGTAATCACCATACTGTTTTCTATATCTATGAGTTTTTGTCTGTCTTGTTTGTTCTTTTGTAAAACTAGAATCTGATGAGTTTTATCTGCAAGATAATTAATGCACTTAGGATGTTAAAATAAGTGCTTGATGTGAAATTAAAAATAGAAAACAGGTTTAAAGTAGAATCATATAAGTAAAATTTTTTAATATATAAATAAAAATTTCAAATTGTGGGGCCATATGTATACAGATGACAACTCCCACATAAGTTTATGGAACATCTATGCACATTGTTGTCAATTAATCATAGAAACTTTCCATTCAGGTAGTAAAATTAATTATTTCACCTAAATCTGGAACTCCTTCATAACAGGGGCTATAATAATACTAGAAATAATGAAGTCAGTTACAAATATTTATTGAACACCTTTACTCTTCACACATTAAGCTATTCATGTACATTATCTACAATCTTTACATAAATGGTATGTATCTTTAGTTGTGATTTATAGGTGAGTAAATTTAGATAAGACATGATTAAAGAAATTGTCTAGAGTTATACAAGTAAGATGTGAAATTGCCTGGCTTAAAACTCAGTTCTATTCATGTTTAAAATTTATCACTTTTTACTGCCACCACACTCAGCCCTTTATAGGTTATATTATAAATAATCTATAAAAAACACAAAGCATCATTATTATATTATTATTGTTACTCCAACTTCTCTATTCTAGCCATGCTCCCCAAATTTCCAGTAACTGGCCCAGCCACCCCCATTATAAATTTTTTTTTAATGCTTGATTTCTCATAAGCTAGACCACTGACCTTGGCTGACCAGTCTAAAGATAGCTTCAGATTCAAGAGACTGGTAGTATCTTTGTGAGTTTCAAGAGCTTGGTATAGTCACTTATGTATTATTTTTATGTTTTTGCTTGTAAATCTTGTGCTTTCTTAATAGATTTTGGAGTTAACAGTAACAAAGCTAAGTTATTCAGCAGAATTCCTAGGTTACGAGGTCTCCCTAATCAGGTAAGAGACGACTATGAGACTGGAAATGGATACAGCAGCTTTATAAAGCATGTGGCAAATATTTTTTCATAGAATGAAAGGTATGCCACATTCTGATTTCTCAGAGGTGGTTATAGCAAGGCTGTGACAGTTGCCAGCCAGTTTGTGATCCATGTTTATATCCTGAAGATAGTTGACAAGTAACATAAAAATCAGGAAAGTAGCATGTCAAGATGCTCTTGTCTCGAAAATTTAAGAAACTAGTTATAGCATAGACTCATTATGGTAGTGTTGGCCATATCTTTGTATTTGCACTTATACTGTGGGACAAATGCATGTACGCATGTTACATAGATCATATGCAGCAACACATATCAGCAGCTGAATATGCAACACAAAGTGAATGGTATTAAAACACAGTCCCCATCTAGCTTTGGCATAAGAGTAAATGAGTAATCAGTCTCATTTCTAGCTTTGGCTCTAGCAGTCTATATCAATTTGGGTAAACTAAAAATTTTCTTTGAGCCTATAACCTCATCTGTCAAATGGGCTTGATACTGTCATCCATGGTATGACTTCTGTAAAGATTAAAAAAGAGCATATGGCATACATATAAAACAGTCCTGTTGTGAATATGCACCAGTGAAAAAATGACTAAAATATGTTGTAGAATTGAATTATTGAGCATCCCCTGTACCAGGGCCTACATTGGACAATGAAGCCCAGAGATGAATAAACTCATCCTCTTTCTTTGAGTACCATATGATTGAACAGATGGCTATTTCTATAAAATGAGCATTATTGGAAAAGGGACAAATATAAACATAAAAGTACATGGTACATGTAGGGAATAGAAATAATTAAATTTTCAGACAATGAAGTGTAAGGTGAGACATATCGGGCAATAAATATAGAAGAAGGGCAGATCCTCAAATCTCTGAGAGCATTTCAGTCCATGCTAAACAAACAAACAAACAAAAAAACTTACCTGTTGTTTTCCTCTTTTATTCTTCATAAGTCATAGCTTATGTTTAGGTTTAGAGGATAGTTAATAAAAATTATTGAGATGAAATGTTGCCAAATATAACTAAAAATGCATTTTTAAACATAATGGGAATATTTCTTCCTTTAAACATTCAATACATTTAATTAAGAAATATATATATCGATAACCACTATGTGTACAACATTCTGAAAAGTCTTAGAACAGATGATGGAGACTGAAAAAGACAAAAGAAGGTTGAATATTAAAATCAGTCTAAAAAGGAAGCATAGTGTTTAAAACATTACCTTGGCAAATAAAAAAAGGAGGTTTTAGTTCTAGCTTGGTCACATAATAGGTGTCATTGCCTACAAGATTATGAACAAGTCGCTTTCCTTTCTGAGTCTACTTCTTTTTTTTTACTGTTAAGAATAAGAATTCTTAATTCATCAAAGTCACAGGGCTACATTAATTTGTAACTATGAAAAAAGAATGTGAAAGTCCTCAGTGCATAAGAAAGCTCATATACTTGGAAAAACAGGGCAGTTTTTAAAAACCTACTCTGAGCTGGCAATATGTTTTACATACCTTACCTCATTTAATTCTCACAACAACCCTAGAAGGTAGATATTATAATGATTCTCAGTTGACAAATATGAGAAACAGAGGTTCAAAAAATTTAAACAACATCCTCAAATACACATAGCTAACAAGGGTTGGAATTATGATTCAAACCCAGGAAATAATTTAGCATTTGTTCTTAAATTACACAGTCTGTATCTCTCTACTTTTCAGGAAATGAAAATCCTATAAAGCCTATTTACAAAACCAGGATCTGGTGAAAACAAACAAGATGACATGACAAGCATTGAAGTTTAGTATGAGCTTCTTAACGAATACAGTTGGTTAAGAATTAGAACATGTCAGAATTTTGTTGATGCTGGAGGCCATAAGCACATGTTTACTAACCAGACAGTGTCCCAGGCCTCTAAAGAGAACTGACATGATAAGAAAGAAATAAAAGGAAAGAACAGGCAGATAAGCTTCATCAGCTAGAGCGGGCTATAAGATTGCCTGGCCTGCAAGCAGCAAGAGCAAGGCAGTCCAAGAAGAGAATACCATCCTGCAAGAAAAGAAAGACCCCAGTTTCACCTGGTGAGAGGAAGAGAGGCAAAGGCCTTAGAGACAACGGACAACCATACCGAAAAAGAAGACCAAAAGAGCCCTGTGGAGGTCTGCGGGAGGAAGGTGGCTTTAATTACCTGATAAAAGGTCATTGGAAATGCCACTTTTTCTCTGTAAAAGAGAGTTTGGCCTGCTATGTGTGGCTGTGAAGAAATTTTATGCATTCAAACTCAATGAGTCCCAGGAAGGACGTTTTGTTCTCTGCAGGCCTTTGGACTGTGGGGACCATAAAACACATTTTATCAAAATAGGTTTGTAGGACATATTTGATTCTTCTGTGACAGCTTCAAAACGAATCCTTAGGGTCAAAACAGAAAAAGAAAAAAAGTGGAGGAATGCAGAGCAAAATAATGTGACAGGACAACAAAAATATCAGTACTACTATGACAGAAAATAAACGAAGCTAAAAAAAGAAAGAAAAAATTTAGAAAGTAAAGCATTTAGGGACGGGGTTGGAAAATGAGGTCAAATCTAGGTTGTGATTTGAGTAGGTGTCAATGCCTAGCACTCACATTCCCCACCTCCAAGCCTTTCTGTTCTGCCACAAGTCTTTCATTCTCAGTCATGTGGATTTGTAACAATATGATGAAAGCCCCCAAATCATAAGATTTCTCATCCTGTGTCTTAAAAGACACTACAGACACCCAGAAATGAATGACTCATGAGATTTAGTAAAAGTGTTGAAATGGAAGTGTTTAAAGTGCCAAACTTATTCAGACCAAGGAGAGAGGGAAGGTGGGTATTTTTGTAATTAGGAATGTGAGCTATATCGTGTAACCTGAGTTTAAAACTTGGCTCTGCTATTTTCTAGTTTTATAAAATATGGATATATTAATCATCTTCTCTGAACATCACAATTTCTTTACCTGGGATGATAACACCATCCCATGTTTTTATGAAGATTAAGTTAAATTTTATGAGCCTTTTTTTCGGTATCTGATGCAATAAGTATTTAAGTATTATTAGTTCTCTGTCTAGTGTTAAATAAAAATTAAACTTCTGAGTCCTAGTTAAGCCTATAATCACCGTTTAATAAACATGATTCATAACCATGCCAACTGTAACTATAAAACAATTTAAATTGATTCCATTTTAACTTGCTTAAATCTGTCTCCAGGAATGACTGCCCTTTAGTAGCCTTGCATTAGATTCCAATGTTGTTTCTGCCTCAAATCCTTCCTGGTTCTCCTTTAAGGAATTATTCTCAGAATCTTTGTTGTTGTTTTTTTTAATTTTAAAGGATTTTTTTTTTTTTAATCATTCAGGATACTTCAGCCCAAGGCACATTTTAAAAACACAATTATCACAATTTCCTTAAACTCGTTCAGTGGTTTCACATTTATTAAACAAAAATAAAGATCGAGACCCTTCCCAAGACCTAAAAGCTGTGCAAAATTTTGCTCTCTATGCCTCTCCAACTCTCCTTCCTTGTTGTCCTCCAGCCACACCATTCTTTTTCATTGCCAAGTTCAGCAAGCTCTAATAATGGTAAAGCCTTTATTTTATAAAAGCAGTTGTAGTTCACCACAGAATGGATAGGAATATACAGATTTCCCATATACTTACTCCCTGCCTCAGCACGTACGTAGCCTCTCCAAGAGTGGTACATTTGTTACAACGGATAAACCATATTAACATAATAACCCAAAGTCCACATTTTAGAGTTCAGAATTCATTTTTAGTAAATACATATTTATGAAGTAGATATGAAATATTACTAAAACAAACAATGTCAAATAATGCCCTTTAATTGTACAGTTTTCTATCATTTTGCCTCCTTTTTCACTACAGCATCACAAAATGGGGCATGATATTATTAACAGTGAGCCTAAGGAAGTAATTGACTTTAATAATAAAAGAATTGGATGTCAGTGTGATTCCACTAGACCATATTTACAAAGGCAAGGACATGGAGAACAGACATTTTAATGGAGAGAAAAAGAAATAAGAGCTTAAATTAATTTTTCTAGATTGTTCAATTTTTTAGCAGTTCAGATAAGGTTTTACAGATTTTGCAAATGAACTTACTCTGTTTTTCTAATGCCACCGAATTAGAAATTAGAAATAATCTATAGCTATGTCTTTGTCATAATCCAACATTGAATTTATTCAAGAGCAGACATTGTTATGAGGATTTATTGACTTTGTACGAGTTCTGTAAATCTCTTTTTTTAATTCTTTAAAGTTAATTTGGGTATATGGATCCATAGAGAATCTGTACCTCCCCCGAAATTATTTGCAAAATATCCTATGAAAATCTGTTTACACATTCTTAGGAAAGAACCTGAGGATTTCATAAGATTTCTTAGGTGAGTGAACTAGGTAAGAAATACATTGGTCAATTCAATTTAACAAATGTTTATTATCAAATATATTTTGGACTTTGGGTTCAAGATTTTTGTGCAGCTATTTTGAATTAGATACAATTTTTTTTTGTTGTTTGCTTCTTTTTTATTAACACACAAGTAAGTAAAATACTGACCACAACGTGGCCTATTCAGCAAATATCACAACATAAAATGGGGAAATATGGATTGACAGTATTTTCTTCTCACTAATATAAGATTTGATTTAATCTTATAAAAATGAATTGCTATAAAGGATATAGCTTGATGTGTCACTTAGGCACCAAATTAGGTTGTAGCTGGTATGTTAGTACTTTTGGCATGATATTCAGAAAATGGAAGGAACACAAATTACAAGTCTTTCTATATACTCTTAATAAGACAACATCTAGCAAGAGTACCCAACTAAGACAATAGAGACTAAAGGCTTTCCTCTAAAATTCACAGCATAAGGAAATCAAATATCTACACATGAGAAAGGTAAAATCAATAGAAGACAAACTAACATCCTAAAATATGCATTTGTAGATTCTGCCATTGAAATCAACCCAGGAGAAATTTGTAGTCTTTCTTTTCAAGTTACAATTGGCGTCACTATATGCAAGGTTAGTTGACATCCAACAGCAAATTAATTGGCTATATTCTGTTTCTAAAGGGCAGTTTTGTGTGCAACATCTAGGTGTTCTCTGTTTGCTATTGCATTGACCTTTACAGATTCTTAGAAACAATCTTTGAGGTTTCATTCCATTTTTTTCCAGACTGAAAATAGCTTATTAAATTGTTTCCTCTGAGATAATAACATCACCATCATAGAGAGGTGGATATGGGCACACTAAGGCTGTGTCGATAATATCCAAAGAGCATAATAATATTATCAAATTTAAGTCACAGATTTTAAGTTTGTTTATTTCGTTTTAGCTTTTCTTTGTGTTTCTCTTTGATAAATATAGGATGATCAATTGCCATAAATATTTAATTGGCAGACAATGTATAAAATAGTTAATGTAATAAAATTATCTTTGTAAAGGTATAGAGATGTGTTTGTTTAGAATATATGCTGTGCCAGATCCCTGTTTTATGTTTAACTTAAAAAAAATCGTTTATAATTTGGAGAAAATTAAGTCTTATTAAGGTGTTCAAGTAGTTGAAAAAATTAGACAAGTATTCAGTAGTGAATCTCATTTAGATCCAGATACATGGGATACAAAAGTGTTTTTTTCCCCCTATATTTAATAATGCTACCTCAAGAAAGTATCAATGCTACTGTAATTATTATTGTTTATTAAAACTAACCTATACAGTCAGATTGTCTTATAATGAGGTGCATTTTATATATTAGTCCATTAGTACAGTTTAGGCAAAAGTATTAACTCAGAGAACTTTTAAAGATAAAGTCTGAACTTCAAGGGGTCAGTGTATTCTTCCTGGAATTGTCTCAGATGCTAAAAGTAATTGAGACTGTGACACATGAAAATTAGGGAATGTGTAAAGTAAGATTGAATCGCTGACAAGATGTTTGGAAAACAGGCTTCTGAATTAGATAAAAAGGTTTGAAAGATTGGTTTCCATGGTACACATTGTATGAACTTGGGCTAACCATTTAGAGTCTTTCATCTAAATGTTCCCATTTACAAATTTAAGATAATAATATAATTTAAATTGTGAAGAGTTTGAGGATTAAATTTGTTAGTATACACAAAACTTGCACTATAGGTCAGAATATGATGATTACTCAACAATATTATTTATATTAGAATAAATTTCTTTAAAAGGACAGAATCTCAAACTACCTTCAGATAAAAGCTAATTTGTGACCTATATAACTAAGAAGTCCAAATAATAGAATAGCTTTAGGCACAGATTGACCCAGGTGCTCAATTGATACAATCAGAATTCCATTTCTCTCACCCAGCTCAGTGTGCTTCTGCTTGTCCTTGTTTTCAGACAGGCTCCTTCTACGACCACTTCATACTGCTATCATTTCTAGAGATAATATGGGGAAGCCAATGTAGAGGAAATCTGATTAGTCCAGTTTACCTTACGTGTTATGACTACAGTAATCATTATAACTAGAGAGATGAAATTCTGATTAGCCAGCCTGAACCATGTGTTCAGTCCACCAGCCTTTGAGCTCAAAGCTAGTGGGGAAGTGTTACTAGAATAAAGAAGAGATTCTGGGTACACACACACACACACACACAAAATAAAATAAAACAAAAAACAGAACAAAATCCACCATAGCTATCTATTATTATCACTATTATTCCTTAATAGTATACACTTGTTTTCCTGGAAGTAAAAAAATTTGCAGTTAATTTTCTCTAGGTAGGCAGAATCTTTGCATAGATATTCTTTACTTAATTTTTGCTCATTTATGGAGCAAACATATTTCCAATCTTCACTCCACTGGTAAATAGTGTAGTGTAAATTAATACTAGTGTAATATAAACATTAGTCTAATACAGAATTAATCATTCTGAAATTAATAAGCAAAATAAATTAGAAAATGATTTTGAAAATATGTTTAACCTTTAATTAGTAGCTTTGTAATTTTAGACAAATGACCTAACTTCTTTGTTCATATTTTTCATCTGTGAAGTGAATATATATTTACCCACAAAGGTATATAAAGTAATGCACAAAGAGCTTAGCAAATCCCTTTCTCTTAGTAAGTTTTCAATAGACATCAGCTTAATCGTTAATGATACGAAGTGCTAAGGGTACCTTGATAAATTATAGTGAACCAATATATTTTTCAGAATTGATATAAATATGAGTTTCAGCTGTATATTACTGGTGTGTCTTGAAACCTTATGAACCCGTTTCTACATCTGTGTAATTAGTAACAATGATAATACCTGCCTTACAGTGTAATAAAGTAAAAAACGTCTTGGTCAAGCTACAAATTATTGAGTTCCTACAAATATAGAAAGTACTGGGTTAGAAACCTGATATTAGGGAAAAAAGTCCTTGCTCTCGAGTAAATTACAGAACGACAGGCAAGACAGGCGCTGAATAACTACTTTATTAATTCTTATTTTTATCTATTATTTTGCTTTCTATATGGATACTTCTGGAGGATACCTCCTGTTATTTGACCTCAATACCACTAAGATAAATATTTGGAGAACATAGGTTATTATTCTCTGTAAATTAAATACTGGACAATTTATGGTTAATGAAACTTGTCATAAATGATGAGATATTAAATTCTTAAGATCTATGAGGTGAAAGTTTAAAGCTTATAAATATAAGATATAAAAATCAAAGTATCCATTCTTGCCATATATGTCAGAAAAATATTTTTTTATGTCAAAAAATAACTCCATGTAGTAACAATTACAGGAGTTTGAAGATAGAGAAAAAGTGAAATAAGATAGAGAAAAGTGATAGCCGCCATTAGTGTCAACTCACCAGCAGGAGTCGGAGTCTCTTATTGATTACATAGATGAAACTGGTATTGAACAACTACAGTGTGGAGACCAACCCTAATGTTTCATGCGGTAGAGCAGAAATGGTGGTTCATGGAGGGCCAGCAATAGAAATCTCAGGCCAAGGGTGTAAATAACCACACTAGTTCAACTCTTAGAGTAAAGATGCAAAGAGGGAAATGTATACCAATAATATACTCAAATAATATCCAAAGTAAATTAGCATAGCTCTATTAACATGAGCCTGAAAGAAATCAAAATAAAATCAAAAAATAAGAAATAAGAACAGTAATACTCTATAATGAACAAAAAAAATCAGTATCTATTTATCTATCAAGTATCTCTCTATCCAACAATATAGCATCAAAATATGCAAAATATCAGAGTGGGAGATTTTATTTCATTTATCTAAAAAACTGATAAGTAAAAAGGAAAAAAATAGTAGTAATATAGATTTGAACATAATTAAAAGTATTCGGATATACATATATATATTCAAACTGAAAGTATATGTTCTTTTTGAGCAAACTAGATAATTATAATATATTTGTCATGTAACCATTTATGAGGAAAGTAACAATAATTTCAAGGAATAACAAGATAAAAACTATGTCCTCTGATCATAATGCAAGTAATTAGAAAATCAACAATAAAGAAAATAATAAAGGAAAAAGCAATCATTTAAAAATGTAAAACAAAAGCCTTTAAAGACTATACAGATTAAAATAAAAACATAAATAAAAATCTGAAATGTTTAAATCTAAATAAGAAAGCATTAACATGAACATTTAGGGGCCCATGAAGACAATAAAAATAAAAAAATAAAACCTTAAATAAATTTATCCCCAAGGCAAAATATTTTTAAAAGCTGTGTTTACAATTCCTCTAACTTGAAAAAAAAGATAAAAAAGAATAAGAAGAGAAAAAGGAAATTCAAAGTAGAAATTAATGAAGTAATAAAGAAAGAAATACAGAAGATTAAAAAAACTAATAGCTATATTTTAAAAATAAATAAAACAATCAAACCTCTAGCAAAATTAATTAGGGGGAGATGTAAAAAATTACCAATAGATATTTTTAGCACGTAAAAAAAAGCTAATAATATATAATAGAGATAAAAATAATATAAATGATACTTCCAACAACTTTATGCAATAAATATTAAATGGCCAATATTCTAAAAATGTGAATGATCAAAATCAATTTGGGAAGCTATAGACAATATGATAATGGCTTTATGAAAAAAGAAATTATAAATGATAAAAGTAATCTAAATAGTGAGGAGACGGTATTTCAAAATCACATTTTAAAAAGTCGTTCTTCTTAAATCAAGTTTTTAATGTAATACAATTCCAATAAAAATCCTAAGAAAAGTTTTGGAAGAATTTGATTGTTTGACACAAAAATTAATATGAAAAGTAAGTTATAAAAAATGCTGAAAAATTGACAAGAAGAATTGAAGCAGAGATTTGCCTTATTAGACTTCAAGACTTACTAATAATTAAAAGTAAGTACTGTAAAAGATTTTGGTGGTCAGGTGGTAAGATTCTTATAAATACATGCACCAGAGAGTATAGAAAGAAGTCCAACTGTATATTAGAAGTTGGTTTATAATAACTTGTCTTGTTACTTGACACCATGTGAAGCACAGAGTTGGTGCTCAATGCAAATGTATATGTGTGTATTGGAGCAAATTGCAGATTTTCCTCTCCAAAGAGGATGGAATGGTATTTTGTCATCTAAAACTTTTTGAGCTAGATGGGTCATGTTGCCCTCTATTGGATTCAGCCCTTAGACTAAAAGGTATAGCATACTATTTCCTGAACCAAATTGATTAATAGTGTGAGAGTGACTACTAACTATGAAAGCTTTATTGGGTTCAGGACAGAGCAAGGCTGCCCCCCAATGACTAGAGGGTTATTGTGACAGAGTCATGGGATAAGGCTAAGCACACAGAGTGATAATAGGCATTAATTCCTACCACCTCTTGTGAAATAATTTTAGTTATTACTGAATTTATTATTTTCAGTAGTTTAACATGTCATTTGACTGAATTATGTCAGTATACTACGTATGACAGATGAACTAATGAAATATTAAAATTTTTCTGATGTTTTAGAATAAAAATACACTGTTTTCATATAGGAAATTAGACTACAGATTAATTTTTCCATTTGTATTATAGAACTGGATTTATTATTTCAAAGCCTTAACAAATCAAAAACTTGTTGGAACTTTTTTCTTTTGTTGAAATGAGATTGGTGAAACTTATAAATTCCTAGATACTATGATTTTAAGTCACAGCCTTTCATTTGATTGTTACCTTTTTATACGACGATACCATTTCTCATTCATTCATTCATTCATTCATTCATTCATCAACCAACAATTTACAGCATTATTATGATTAGGAACTAGGTTTTGATATTATAGGAAATTTCAACAATCGATGTCTTGAGGTCTATGATGAGTAACTGTAATATTTAATGTTATAGTTTCAACTACTAAAAATCTTGTAAAACCAATACTAGTAAACACAAATATAGAACTATTTTAGGAAATGTATTTTTACTCTTTAGAACTGTTTAGGTCTGAATTCAATAAATGAAATCATTACTATCATTGGGTATGACTTTAAATTAATCATGAGATTCAACACCACATTGTTAGTTGCTGACTTTAAAATGAGTTGAAGATCTGGTATGTTAGGTGAAATTAAAATTCTAGGTGATTCCATCAAAAAATAAAATCTTATATTTATGACTTATGGTTGTGAAGCTGTAACATAAATCCTTTATTAAAATAGTCTATAAATATATACGATAATAACAAAGTATGTTCTACTAATCCTCACATTAACTATAATATGTATGTGTATATAAATGTATACTATCTGCTGAACATATTCAAGGCGTAAGGTATACATTATGCTAGTGATTATTTCTTGATCTATACCTCTTAGTTTCCTAGGATTTTAATTTTTTAACTATATCTATTTATGTTTTAAACCCTAATTTTTCTTTTTATTTATATTTATTCATCTATTCATTTCTAATCCCCTTTAGTCTTAATTTAGGACTTACTATATTTAAAAGTTTAGTTCATACTCATTACCTTTCTAAAAAGCAGATTATTAAAATCATTGTAAGACAAAAATGTTACAATTAATTTTTCAGTATGGTTTAGATTCTATGAATACTTCCAATACTAAATTAAAAGAAGAAATTTTTCCTTGCACATTTTTAGTTTCCCAGTTCCTCCTGGAGATAGAAAATAGAATCAGATATATAATATAGTATTCTTTGATAGTTGTCCATTCAAAAAAACCTTGCAAAAAGAGAGCTGTTAAATATCTATACTGTGCTCAATATTAAGCAACCAACAATTAACATTAAGACTTCTATACCATGGGAAGATAAATTATCAGTATCCATCTATACTAGACTTAGACATCAAGACATACTATCTATCTATCTATCTATCTATCTATCTATCTATCTATCTATCTATTGATTGATGATGATGATGATGACATTGGTTAATCAAATCCAGTAAGTTTCAGTTGTACATTTTTACAGTAAGGCATATATATATTTACAATGTGTATTCACCTCCCATAGTTAGAGTTCTTTCTGTCACCACATATTTGGCCCCTTTTATCCCATCTACCTTCCCCTTCTTCCCCCTGACTCCCTACCCTCTGGTAACCACTAGTCTACAGTCCATGTCCATGAGTCTCTGTTGTTTGTCCTGTTCATTTGTTGCTTTTAGGTTTATATCCCACATATAAATGATATCATGTGATTTTCAACTTTTTCTGTCTGTCTTATTTCGCTTAGCATGATTATTTCGAGGTCCATCCATGTTGTCGCAAATGGCAGTATTTTATCTCTTCTCATGGTTGAATAATATTCTTGTATATATATACCACAGCTTCTTTAGCCAATCATCTATCATAGGACACTTCGGTCGCTTCCATGTCCTGGCCACTGTGAATAATGCCGCTATGAACATCAATGTGCAAATACTTTTTCAGATATGGGTTTTCAAGTCTTTGGGGTAAATATCCAGTAGAGGGATTTCTGGATCATATGGTAGATTAATTCTTAGTTTTTTGAGGAACCTCTATACTGTTTCCCATAGTGGCCGTACCAATTTGCAGTCGCATTAGCAGTGTATGGGGCAGGGTGGTGCAGTGGGGGGTGGGTATACTATTTTAAATAAGAAATGAGGAAGAACCTCTAAATAGTCTCAGACATGAAGGCAGAAGACTTTTTATTTGGACATTATCATGAAAAAAATACTACAATTTAGTAAGGTATTTATAATAGTTCTAATAAGCACCCTAGCCTTACCATGAATTTTATGAATTTATTCAAAATCCCTAGGAATGGATCACCGTTTATATTGTATTTACTCAGAAAGTCTCCTGCTTGCTCTCTTCTCCAGGCAAAACAGAAGCACATGTAATGAACAGATCAGTCATTTCTTTGGGCCCTGCACTCTGTTCACCAAAGTCTACCTCTGTCCTACCTTCTTCTATTCGCCCTTATCCCTAGCTCTTTAAATAGAAGAACCAAGCAAACCAGGTAATTAAGTTGTTTAGCTATTACAGTCTCATCCTGTATGAGTTTAGGGATGCCTGTTCTCTTCTCTGAGCTTTAGTTTTCTCATCTATATATTAAGAAGGCATTTTCTCAGAAATATTTCACTTACATATGAAATCTAAAAAAAGTTGAATACATAGAAGCAGAGAGTAGAAACATGGTTATCAGAAATGGGGAGGTGGGAAAAACAGAAACGTGTTGGTTAAAGGGTCAACATCGAAGTTACATGGGATGGACGACTCTAGAGATTTAATGTAAAGTTTGATGACTGTAGTTAATAATGTATTGAAAATTTATTAAGAGAGTAGATTTCAGGGGCTCTCATCACACACATACAAATGCTAAGTACATGAGATTATATGTTAATTAGCTTGACTGTAGTAATCATAACACTATGTACATGTATATCCAATCATCATGTTCTACGCCTTAAATATATGCAATTTTTTTTGTAAAAATAAAATTTTAAACGTAGGTGAAAAAAAAAGGAAGGTAGGTTCTGCCAAGGTAAGCTATTCCAATTTCACCATTCTCCAGTGCCACAGTTAATGTCACAGATAGCACTTTTGTCCCCTGAAAGTTTCTTCCGTTGCCCTTTCCACTGAACAATGTTGTCTTCCAGCAGAGTCACTTCCTAGAGTGTCTCATGGTGAGATTTTTAAACACGATTTGCAGAGAATACCAAAGGCATTGTTTTCCCATGCTTATTGTTTGGTGGGCAAATTTCACTCCTTTGCACTGGCATTTCTTACATCCTGCAGAATCAACATGATACTTTGAACTTCAGATGTGAATATGAACAATAAAAATCCTCTCTTTTCTAAGAAAAGAATCACCCTGAGTCTGTGCTTTGTTCGAATGTTTGAGCTTAATATCTTACAGAAGAGCTTTCCGTACATCAAAATGTTAACACTTATTCTTCTGGGAAGGGAAGGAGAAGAATCATGGATATCTTTTTTATTCTATATTATGACATATTTTAGTCCACAGTGAATGTATTTCTTTTATAAAAATACAACTTTTTAAAAAAATAAGTATTTCATGAAATAAAAAAAATTACTTTTCTCAGGAAGGTAGCATTTGTGTTTTAATATTATCAATAATAGCTAATGATGCAATTTGTTGTTTATTTCTCACCAGCAGTTATCATAAAATAGCATTAACAACAGACATAAACACCTAACATGTGTTTAGACCTACTAATTTTGTCAAAGAAATTTTGCATCTCATTTCTCATCTATCTTCACAGAATTTGTGCCCGATGGTTAGGCTCATTATTATTATCGCTATACTACAAAAACCAAAGGGAAAAAAAAAAGATCGAGACTATTACTACATGTTCCTACATTAACCGATTGATTAAAAATAAACAATGACAAAAAATAAAAATAAATGCGCAGAAATTCAAGTTGAGTTACTTTGGTTCTATCATTTCATATGACTACTTTGATTTTATATTTCTGATTATATTCTTTCAATGGTAAAGATATTTGAAGTTTCTGAACTCTGTTGTGAAGAAATAAACACACAGCAGAGAGTTAAGAAATTTCTGGAATTTATTTTAAATTGATATTCATTGGAATTTCTGCCAGACTCTCTTCTCTCTCTCTCTCTCATTCTCTGTTTCTCTCTCTTTCTGTGTGTGTGTGGGGTGGGGGCGGGGGAGGGGGGGTGTATACGTATATCATGTAAGAGAAGCTTTTTAAAAATTACTCAACAGTATTTTCTGATTACCTATAAGCAGAGGTAGATTAACAGATCAGATTTGTAATACTAGCTATTAATAATGAATATTGGAGAAGACTGATTTTGATGCACTCATTGTCAACTTTGTAGAAGTTAGGGCTTGATAACAGACATGGCAATATTGTTCATTACTATGCTAGCTATATGCAGGTATGAGGTTTTATTTTTCTTTAAAAAATACAGTGTTTTAATTAGAAAGTACAATTCAATTTTCTCTTTTTAAAAAATTTTAAAGTTTATTTGTTCATTTGCTTGCTTATACTGGCAGGATATTTTATATTCAAACTTCAATAAAATCAATTTTCACTGTCTAGACTTCTCTTCTGTCCATGACTATTATTTACTTCATTACGTTATCCCTAAAAAAAAAAAAAGTGTTAAAAATTATCTACATTGGATCTTAAGTATACAAGGTACAGTGCTGTAACAGATGTTTTCTGAGTAACATATCTTGATGTTTGTGTCATCAGCAGAGGGAAATATTGTGCCCAGTGAGGAATAATAAACATCCATCAAGGAAACATCTGCAAATTGCCTTGCCAGGTTATTGCTTAATCTCACTAAGCATCTTCAGGAACCTTGCAATTCCATTTCCTGGTCCTTGATGTAAATCCAATATAATGGATTTCAATGTGTTTAAAAGTCAAATAAATAATAATCCTCTGTCTTTTTTCAATAGCATGTCTTATATGATATCTTATCTTCATTAAATCATTCTGTCTGGTTATTTTTCTAATTGCCAGAAAAATCTCAATCTTGTGTTCATGCCAATATGATAAGTCCAGTACTCCCTCTTATACTGTTTTTCAAGTATCTAGATGCCTTTTTTCAAGTTAGTATAGTTTCTAAATTAGCCACGTACACACCTCTATGTTATATAGAGGTTAAAGATTAATTGGCAGCTAATGTCCATATTTGAGTGAAAAATAATATTGTATTCATGATTTGTACTTTTGAATAACTTTTTTCTCAACAATATTGTTAATTTAAGTTCTATCTCTTTGATTAGAACAACTTATCTGAAGAATATATTTGTCAGATTACTTCCTGGTATCAAACAGTGAAAACCAAATAGAAATATAATTTAGTCAATGACTAAACAATATTCAATGACTAAAGATTTATCTGGATGTAAGATTCTCTTACTAAAACAATGGCTGGCTTTGGGGACTATACATGCAAAAGCATCAATCTTAAAGTTTCTCTTCATTGTGTGGTTACATTTTAATTAATATTCAATGTTTTAGTCATTGGATGCTTCTGCTTCTGTATTCTTATAAAAACCTTCATTCTATAGATAATCAAGATTTGAAGAGAGCTTCTACCAAAGTTAAATCAACTACTTTTCAAATGCAAGTAGATAACACACTTTATTGAAGGGGGCAGCCATCAAGATAATCCAAATTGACTAATCTTATAAATAATTGATTTTTGTCAACATATACTTTTGTATGTAGGTCTTAAGACAAATAAGTTTCATGGTCTTTATATTTCCTTTATGTTTAATAAAGCCAATTGTGTAACAGCAACAAATAGCTCATCAAACTATAGAAACTCTATGGTATTTGGAGGTGGAGTATTTGGGAGGATTAGATAAGATAATTATCAGATTAGTGTTCTCATCACCTCTCTCTTTTTACCATATGAGTACTCAACCAGAAGGTGGCATCTGTAAGCCAGAAAGTTGTCCTTCTCCAGGAACTGTATTTTCTAGCACCTAAGTCATGGGCTTTCCAGCTTCCAGAACTCTGAGAAATAAATGTCTGCCGATTAAGTCAAATGTCCTCTGATTAAGTCACATGGTCTATGATATTTTATTATACCAGCCCTAGGCTGACCAAGACAATCCCCTAGAACTTTTTTAGAAGAATATCAGTTTTGATTTATAAAAACGTTCTGAACTGAATTTTAGTGCTCAGATAAATTCTGATAATACAATCATTCATTGTTTTAGACTCAAGGAAAAAGAAAATAAACTACTAGCAAATAAACATTAGTTTTCTGATTTTTTAATACATTTTTTACAGAATTTAGTCCACTTAAGTTTTGAAGAACTCTGCAAGGGAGGTACTATTTCCATTTTACAGATAAGGAAACTAAAGCTTGGAGATACAGAACAACTTGCCCACAGTCAGTCACAAAAACAGAGTCAGGACCCAGCTGTGGCTAATCAGAAAAGACTTTCTCGATCATTATAGGACACCAACTCAGATGTATCCCTTTTCATTTTGGGTGTAAAAGACAACCCCAACTGATGTTGAGACCTGGGTGACAGATAAGTCACCAAATCAGCACTCATCTGGGAGGTGCCTCAGCCCCACCACCTTCCCACTGCACCTCCTGAGTTAAGAGCTCTTTTGCTTTGGAATGGTTAAGATTGTAACCTTGAGATAAAAAAAAAAAATGTTGATTAGCTCTGCCTCACTTCACCCCATCCCCTTGCTTCACACTTTACTGAAGGCCATTTAATTATGGGAATAAATCTCACTGTCAGCAAGATGCGATATCTGTTCTCTTTCATATTTTGCCTGAGCAGCATACTGGCCAGAGCAGGTGTCATGGGTGCACAATCAGAGCAGGGCTCCATGCCCAGAAGGATCTTGGATTTGGGTTTAATATTCTGTAGTCATTGTCTTAAAATTATTAATATATTACTCTGAATTTGTGTTTTGAAAGTGAATTCTAGTGGGGCAATGGAGCCTGCTCTGGGGGCTTGGAATCTTGGCTTGAGGCATCCCTTCCATGGCAGCCCCCCTACCTTCCACTTTCCCTGAGGCTGGGTTTTCCAGTGCCTGCTTCTCTGCCACCTGGCATTTCATGTCACATTTGACCGCCCTCCTTCATGCCACCTAGTAACCACTGTGCACTCCTGGCATGGGGCTGGGCACAGGTACAGGGAGAGTCAAGGTTAGGTATATGTACCTAGAGGGTCTCAGACTAGGGCATGACAGCAGCCTTCCCTGACTTCAGCTGACCACATAAGCCAGTGGATGATCCTCTGCCCATCCTTCAGCCAGGTATGTGTCCCAGGGCAGAGGTTTTAATCACATTTTGGTGGCCCATCCCCCATGAGAAGGGGAAAGGGGGAGATGCCTGTCTCTGCATCTCACTGATTGGGCACGACTAGTAGGAGGGAGAATCTGCCAGCTGGTGGTTCATACAGACAAGCCAATTTGCACTGTAGGGCCCTGGAGCCTATGAAGAACCTCACATGCCCCAGGAGAATCTCCTGCCTGTAGGAGTGTGATAATAAAGGCAAATAAAGAACACCATGACAGGTCAAGAAAGAATCCCTGGAAGAAAGGAGAAGTTTTATATTTTTGAACAGAGGTCAGTTCCCACATTTTTGTTTCGCACTGGGCACTGTAAATAATGTGGTCGGCCTGGACACTGGTATAAAGAGATTGGGTTTCTCTAAATCAGTGAGTATAGCTGAGACAGCTTGTTATCATTCTCCTGCTTCTTTTCCTGCTGAAATCCTGGGAAAATACCTGATCCTTCTGTAGCCCTGTAGTACAACCTTAGAGCAAATGCATTTTGCATATTAAAAAAAATTATCTTCTATATTATACTTCTGGATCTTAAAACAGCCATAATTTTTTTTAAAACCTATGTACTCTCTGTTTTGAAAATAAAAGGTAATAAATAATATTGAGTACTGGAATTCTGAAACCTAACTATGGAAATGTTATATTTTCTCCAATTTATACACATAAAAACTACTCTCCTGAAAAGAAGCTAAACAAATTATGATAAGTTCCTTTACAGAAATGGATTCAAATGTAGTATTGTTCAAGATTGAACCATTATTCTCTTTGAATTTACCTGTATAATGGTCATATAGGTCATTTACTCAATAAGCAATCACTGAGCAGCTACTGGATATCCATATTATAGTAGTTGCAAGGAAAAAGGAGAGTGACATAAACTGACATTTACTGTGAATCTTTGTGCCAGACCATTTCTGTAATTTCAGTTATTTAATCTTCACAACAAATCAAGAGATATATACTGTTGACTCCATTATACAAATAAAAGCATTGATGTTCAATTTATTAAGATTAAAGGTGATTTTCAGCTAGAAGGTGGGAAGTCCACTCAATGATGATTTTAATGAGAAACCCATTATTTACAGTGACTGGATTTTTTATGATATTAATATGAATATTCTATGTTTTAGTTGACCTATCACAACCTCCACTCCCATTTATAATCTGAACGCCCTGCAGGAAAAAGCAGACTTCAGCTCTCAGCACGTTTACATGGTTATCTTTGAAATAAGTGATGATGCTGAAAGTGCACGTCTCTGTGCACAAAGTGTTATTCTCAGCAACTTGTAATTGAAGCCCTTCCTGTTTCTGTTAGAGTTTGTCAATCAGAGGGCCTCTTTCCTAACATTCAGGCGTAAACAGTTATTGAGAACACACTTTCTGCTGGGAAAGAACTTGCTGTGTTTGTCCTACAGAAGGACAAAGATGTTTTTCATTAACTTAACACCTACACTCCAGTATTCATGCTATGAGTTGCTGGGAAAAAATTTGCCCATGTCCAAGTTCAAATTATTTGGGGATCTCTGTATCTGCTTCCTTACTTAGTGTGGCTGATGTGTTTTACCTCAAAAATTACTCTGTATTTTATAAAAAGCCTTTGAGGAAAAAAATCTGGTAATGCTAATTAGCTAACATACAAACATTAATTAACCAATTCTCAAAAGAGATATAGATAAAGAAAAAGTAGGGTACTCTATGCTAATTCAGCAGTGAGAAACTTCTGGTTAAATAACTCAGTCTATCAAGGTCATATTCCGTGTCAAAGAATTAGAAACAATAGGTAAAAGAAAAAGGACCAAATGGCTGATGGCCCCACTGAGCAAAATTACATCTACTATTAGTTTTCAAGTAGAAGTCTTATTTTTGTGCCCCTTTCCCTTATTTAAATCTGTGTAAATTCATTTGTGAAACTGCCCATTATGCTCCAGCTCACACGACTACTCACATGACTCCAGCAAGTTCCCATCTATGTCACTTGCATTGGTTTGCAAGTTCTATTTAATTATGAAATGAATATATTTGTTATTTTCCCAGACTGGTCTTTAGGACAGAGAGAATGGCCACCATGTGTTGGGTACACCTCCATACTATACAGATGATTGAAATGATATTTAATAATTTCTAATTTTTTATTTCACAGACTCTTTGTTTTCACAAAATGTAAGAACTAATTATTGTTATCCCACCATACACATGTGGAAATTCAGGCTTTGCATGGCTAAAATATTTCCTGGGATTATATAAACAATACATGACAGAGTAGCTTTTCATTTCTTATCAGTCTTATGCAAAAAGTAGGAATGTTATTACAATCCCAACTTTACAGATAAGAAAACCTAGGCTCAGAAGGAGATAGCCTTTCCTCAAGATTACAAGTCAAGTTACAGGGAGTAGTGTGGTATTATAATAAAGACACGAACAATTAACTACCAAAGGGAACATTACAGAAAAACTGGTTTACGTGCTGGGTATAGCTGCCTCCTGCTTACAGAGATGAGCCTCAGAAAGGATCACCAATAACACATTTGAATTCTGTGAGCTGCTTCCTTTGGAATTCAGCTCAGTAGTTTGAGCCAAGAAGCTCTGGATTGTATGGATGATAATATGGCAGGTGTAACAGAAGAAACTAAAGTATTCTCATTTAAGGTAGGTGCCTCTTCCACTTTTCTATACCTGTAAAGTTAAATATTCTGACCTTATCACATTGATCTTATCAGTTAAATAACAAGCACCATTTTGGAGACACCAAGTCCTAATTCCAGATAATCAAATACTATGAGGTAAAGCTTATTTTCCCCATTTTACAAATGTAAAATGTGGGAGATGAAGCTCACACATCCATTCATTCATTTGACAGATATTTAATCTCCACTGTGTGCCAAAAGCAATTTTCAATGCTGGTTAACGGCTATAAACAAGTAGACAAGGCTCTGTCTTTCCTCATGAAGCTTATACGATATTTACAATGGAATATTACTTAGCCATAAGAAAAGATGAAATACTGCCATTTGTGACAACATGAATGGATCCTGAGATTATAGTGCTAAGAGAAATAAGTCAGAAAAAGTTGAGAACCATATGATTTCAATCATATATGGGATATAAATCTGAAAGCAACAAACAAATATGACAAACAGAGACTCATGAACATGAACAATAGTTTAGTGGTTACCAGAGGGAAGGAAGAGAGGGAGATAGATAAAGGTAAAGGGGGTCAAATATATGGTGATGGGAAAAAATCTAACTTTAGGTGGTGAACACATAATGCAATATACAGATGGTATATTATAGAATTGTACTCTCGATACCTATGTACTTTTATTAACCAATGTCACCCTAATAAATTTAATAAAAAATATTTAAAAATGGACAAAGAAATAAACATGTAGATTTACGATTTGTATTTGAGAAAGATACCATAAAATTAACAGATTGCTGTTATAGAAGAAAAAGTGGAAACTTGGGTAGAATATCATGTGTCAGTATCTAGAAGGAGTGATCGGAAAAGAGAAGATTTTAACTCGAAATGAGAAGAATGAAAAGAACTCTCCCTCTCCAAGAGCTGGTGGCAGGACCATCAAAGTCTAGGGGACAGTAAGGATAAAAGTTTTGATATAGAAGAGATTTTGGAGTTTTTAAAAATTCTATTGAATATGTCCAAGGAGGCTAATTCAGTTGGAAGAAAAAAGAGAGAATGACAGGAAAAGATGACATTTTAGAAGAGGGAAAGAAAGAGAAATGATGAACTATTCAAAATTCTTGGTAAGTTGAAGAAAAATAGAAATATGGGAAGGGGGCTGATGTGTCCCAAAGCTAGAAGAGGAGTCATAATTTGAAACCAAGTCTCTCTGCACTTAAACCCATATACTTGACCACTTCACTTCTATACCTCTAATACTGATTTACAGCTCAACAAAAGGATTAGCCTAGCTTCATGATTATACGATGGTCAGAAATCATAAAGTTTAATCTGGAGAAACTAAAGTTCAGAGAGGTCAAGTTCTAGAGTCATAAAATTAGTCCAGGTCTTAGAAAGTATAATAGGGAAGAAAAAAAGAGGGGGGAGAGGTGAAGGGGGAGTGAGAGGAGTGGAGAGAAGTGGGGGAGAGAGAACAGGAGAAGGGAGAAGAGAGAAAAGAGATGAAAAGAAAAAATGAGAGTTGATCAAAGCATAACATCTTAGAGCAGGAAGAGACCCTTGACTCCGTTTACATCAAAATCATTCCATTATTGAATCTGAGAAGTTCAGTGTTTGGTCAAGATCTTACAAGTAGTGAGCATAACTAGATGAAAATTCAATTGCCCTTTAATCTTGGTGGTGAATGTAAGCATGTGACAAACAACAAAATACAGCAGATTTTGTAGATGCATAATGGGTGTTGTAATAACTCATTTGTGGGGGAGGTAGAAATCCAGAGAATGACTATGTTGGGAATTAAGGTGGGGATAGATTTAATTATCTCTGCTGTGAAATGACTTGCAGGTGATTTGCGAGTGCTTTAAGCAAAAAAGCAAACACATTTCTCCCAATGCAGGTGATATGTTGTTCCATATGGTAGATTTTAATTTTTCTTTATAATAAAATGGGTTTTAAATTTAAGAGAAAAGTTTGGTTTTTACAAAGTAATTACTCTAATGTTAATAAATTCACCCTGCAAGGGAATGAGGATGGAGAAAAGACATTTTCATTCTCATCTGGAATTTTATGCTGGAAAATTACTACTATTATTATGAAATAGTTGTTTTATTTAATGAGGTCAATCATTTTCCCAATTCTTTCTACCATTTAATTGACTATCAATCTTTCCCCAATCTCTGTCTCTTTTGAGAGATTTATACTCTTCCCAAACTATGGGAAAACCAGAGGCATCTATAAAGGGAAAGATAATAGATACTTCCAAGATTGATAGAGATATTAAAAATATGTTTGAAGATCGTACAAAAAAATGGGTGAAGACACCCAGCATACTACCTGGAACAGAGTAGACTATTTCTTTCCTACAAGAAACCTCCTTTTCCTATATTCTCATGTCTAATGCAGCTCAGCCCCAATTTCTCCCATCTGCATTCTCTTACAGATCAGTTTGTTTCTGTAATAAGTCCAACTATCGGGTAATCTAGAACTCCTTATACTTAATAGTCAAAGTTAAATGACAGATTTGATTGAAAAGAAAGCCAGTTAATTTAATAAGTTACCTCTTTTATTAAGTTCAAGTGAATGATGGTTCCAAGTTGGTATCGAATATGCTTTCGAGGATTGTTTATGCCCAATGCAACCTACATGTAAAACACCACAAGCCATGTATCTACAGGAAAGCAACTCATTTGGAAGATTTGATATATTTACAATCTCTCTGATTATTTTGGATATCATCCAGTACAGTGGGATTATATTATAACATGGCTTTTTCACACTTAAAAATTTTTTTACTGCCTTTTAGTTGCTTGTGTTGCAGAAAAATCAGTCCAGTGAGAAACCAAGCACCACTCAGAGAGTTGGAGAACTCAGGTTTATGACGACGGTGGTCCCAGAAGAGCTAGCACTCTGAAGATCTGGGCCCGAGCTCAGGGGTAACTTTGCTTTTATAGGGCTTAATCATGCAGTTACAGTTGTCATGAGCCAGTTGGTTAATTTGTCCTCAGGCGGTTACAGAGCACGGGAGTTGCTATGGGCTACAAGCAGTTACAGAGCATAAGATTCAATACATCTGTTATCTAGACAGAACAAGCAAAGGCAATACATCTACTATCTAGACAAAACAAGCAAAGGGGAGGGTGAGCCTTCAGCTGATCTCGAGGTCACCCTGCCCTTCGGCCTTGATCTCGAGGTCACCCTGCCCTTCGGCCTATGTGGCAAACATGTCTACATAAGCAGACCAAAGACCTGATTACAAGGTTAGCCATTTGAGTGGAAAATTTCTCCTCACTTGTATTTTTTGTTTTACTGGGGATTCTATTGGGGTGGATAATGTGGCTAATGTGGATTATCATTTCTATGCACACTTAAATATATCTCTTCGAAAACATCAAGCAAAATTCAAGATTGATGTTATCTTATTACATATACATATTATAAAGAAAATTAATGAAAATTAGAGCTATATATCACCCTCATATTCATTAAAGATCATTTTATTTCTACTTTTTATTAAGATAATTCAGCAAATTTTTATCAAGTGCTCATAACTTTGAAATATAATATAATGTAAAAATGAATAAGAATAAATAAGTAAATATCTATTATGAACCAAGCAATAAATATGGTATTTAACTTTACAACTCTGCAAGAATCAAGGGAAGCTAAATGGAAAAGATGGTAACTGAGTGGATTTTTGAATGCACAATAGTCTTGATTTCACCTGATCTTACAAAGAAGAAATATTTTGACTTTTTTTGCATAACATATAGTTCATAAGTCACGTTATGAGAGAAATAAAAATAAAGTCACAGTAAGAGTTGCAAATATCATTTTCTAAATTCCCACTTATTTCATGGAAGTTTAAGGCCCTCCTGTTTCTATTAAATATATATGATAGTAGGGTGGGGTCTCACATATGATTTAAACTAATTTGCTTACTATTTAATACCTCACCAAGACAGAAAAGTAAATAAATAAATAAGGCTTATGTGGTTAAATACCACAAGCACAGAAATTACTGTTAAAGCTCAGGGTCAAGAACCTGGTACTTATTGCAAGGGCTTTGACCTAAAGATCTCTGCCCTTCTCTCCCTCATCAGCTGACTTTATCGGCACCAATCCTACGAGGTTCATATACTCCAAATGCCCCGTAGGGATGCTAATGAAACAGCTCAATTATTTCACTATCACTTTTATTTCAGGTTTCAGATGTCAATTCTTGGGATGGAGCTGGGAAAACCAACTGAGTAGCAGATACTATACTTTTGGTCACTTTCTCAGTTCCATCTGTTAACAGATGCAGGTGGTACCACCCTCATTTGTCTTCGAAATGAACCTGAGATAGAAGAATGGATTCCCATTAAACTCCATGTAATTTTGGGTAAAACATGCCTAGAATGATAAAATATTTCCAGTCATTTATAAACAACATAGTAGTAGCAAGTTACTATTTTATGCTTTGCTTCACAGATTCAGTGACAAAGAAGACAGGAATAGTACCAGATATTCTGAATCTTACAATCTAGTGAGAGAAACAGTAAACTAATTATCATATAAACAACTGAAATTTATATTATAATCACATTAAAATTACATAATACATAATTAAAATTAGGATAAGTGCTTTGAAGCACATGATCGGAAAAGTTAACCTAGTCTTGTAGAGCAAGTGGTAAAGTGGGAGAAGGTTGGGTGGAGCTTACCTAAACAGTGAAATGGTTAAACTAAAATGGCCTAAGACGACTAAAATGAGGCTAGCAAAGAATAAGAGCATTTAAAGATACAAAAATAATGCTTACATTACACTAAATAAAGGTTTTGTATTAAATTATATCTATGGTACAGTATCAGTTAAATAGAAATGGTTAGAAAAATATTAAAAGATTAAAAATTGATAAAGCAAGATATAACTTGATTATTTCTGAAAGCTAGTATTCTTAGCTATTTTTAAAAATAGTTATACATTTAAATGTATAAAATTTAAAGCAGGAAACCCTATGAAGCAGGGGAATAAACTGAACTCCTTTGGGGAGGAGGAATGATATGTTTCAACTACATGTTGCTCTTCTTTACCCATACTATTTCATTTAGGAAAACAAACTTAATAAGCAAACAGTCATCTCAGATTAAAAAAATCTCAACACAATATTATGACTGACTATCCTATATGTATATGCATATTTAAACAATAATTTTCAGTGTGTTGAAATACAACCTCAAAAATTTATCGATCTGATCATCATTACATATGAATCAGAGTTAGTACTAAAGAATAAATGAAAGTTATCTCAGTTTTATGACTAAAATTTTAATTCTCAGAAGTAATTCCAGAAGTCAGTCGGACAGTATTAATCAATGGTAGCACTTCCAAAGTTTTTAATATATGCCAGCAACTGCTCAATGTTTGTTCATATACTTTATTTCACTTACTTTTCACAAAACCTCTGAGAATTAGGTTTTATCATGCTAATTTACTAAATAAGATTAAACTGAGGCACAGAAAAGTGAATTATTAGTTCAAACTCATACATTAGTGGTATTAGTGCTGTTAGGCCTCTTGAAGCCCTAAACATTAAAGTTATTATGTTCCTTCACATATG
>NW_024352784.1:10198429-10230230 GCF_902729225.1 Pteropus medius
TGTAATTTGTTTTCCTTTTTGGCCTAGAGCAAGGGCTAGTTCACTAAAAGACAAATAGTGAACACTTGTCCTACCATAACTCTACTTCTGTCTCAAATTATCTGATCTTTTGGCATGTCACACTGATCATTTTTCAGTCTTTTAATTGATATTCATGTAGTGTCTTGCTTGAATGAAGGTATTGAGGCCCAGATACAGAAAATCTTAACAAAAACAAAAACAAAAATTAAAAAAAAAAAAAACTAATTCTCAATCTGATTTTTTTTCTGCCAGCTGAAGCCCTCCTGTGGACAAGGATTTCATACATTAACAATACATGAGGACCCTTGGAGGCAATTACATATTGTTGTGTTGAAAATTGAGTTGAAACTCATGAGCTTCAGCAGGTCCTGACTTACAGTTGTAACCCTGAGAGAGAAGTTCTGGTAAGGAAACAAGGCAATTAAAATTGATTTGGAAGGATGCCAATGGAATGTATTAAAAAGCAAATAAAGTGAAAAGAAAATTACCTAAGGAAACATTTGTAAAAATTAGCAATTAAAGACTTAGTAGATAGGAACTTTATTAATCATAATATTTAGAAATGAAGAAACGGACATTCTGATCAAACACTACAGCAAACAAAGTAAAAAAAAACTGTTATTTATGTTATTGCGTCCTTCTCAGCTGATACAAGTAATGTTCTGCAGAATATACTATCAGAAACATCGATATCACGGAAGAGAACACTGGACTAGGTACTGTTTCATAACAGTATTTCGGACCTCACTTGATACTAACTTGCTGTGTAACCTTGGACTGCCGCTAACTATCCCTAGTAAGAGAGTTGGCCTAGAGAAACGGTTCTTAAAGTGTTGCTCCAGACCCCACCACTACCACCACCACCACCACCATCATCATCATCATCACCTGAGAACTTGTTAAAATGCAAATTATTGGGTCCCACTTAGACCCACTGAATTGGAAAATTTCAGCATGGGCTCTAGCAATTTATATTTGAACAAGACTTCTATGTATATCTTATGTACAATAAAATTTGAGAACCACTGAGCTAGATTATTTGTAAAGTGTTCTCAATATCAATATTCTCTGATTACATCAGCTATTTTCTAAAATAGCTTAACCCATGGTCAACTAGCTTCAAGTACTCTTCTAGTACCTATGTAGATCACAAAGAATATAACCAGGACAGTGACAGGTGAGAAAGGGTTAAGAAGTAAATATTAAGAAAATATATATTGAGAAACCTATTAAGACTTTAGACTTAGACTCACACTGATTAGGATGTTAAAAACTGACAGATATTGTCTCACAAAAAAAGTACAAATTAAAAATATTAGAATAATAAAAATAGCATAATATCAAAATAAGGGGGTCAATCACACAGTGAAGATATTGGAACATTAGAGTCAGGGAAAATTCTAACAATATCTTACTCTGACATTGTACTTCATTGATAAGAAATCTGAAGCACAGAAAAGAAAAATAAATTGTCTCCAGAGTCAGCTTTTAAGAAAATAAAAACATGCTACACATTTATGTAGTAGGTGATTTAAAAGTACCCATTGAACTGTAGCCAATGGATTTGTTGAGTGGAGATGAGAGAAATAAGTTTCTATATGTACATGATTCTGTGTGCTTTATTGAGCAATTCTGATATAGCTTTAAAACATTCATGGAAGAATCCATTTATTATGTCACTAAGACATTTTTGGAAATTTCAAGATTAACCTTCAACATAAAATTATCTGGAAATGAGTCATGTTCTAGATATTCCATCAAATCTTGGTATCTCATTATACTATGAATCAGAAAGTCAGCCTCAGATCTCCATACAGGGCTAAATATTATGTAACCTTAGCTATCGCTGACAGCAGGTCTGGCCTCAAGCCTGAAAATAATACAAAAAGAAACAAAAAATAATTTCCCAATGATTAACAAAGAATTTGTATATATAGGTCCACTTAATTTCTCATAAAAATGTCATTGAAAGAGTTGGCACAATTAACCTGAATCATTTTGGTATTGTGGTGAAGTATGATTAAAAAATAAATCATCTTTTTGATGTTCAATCATTGAGGTGAACAGTATGTTTAGATGCTATACGATTTAATGAGGCCACATAGTCTTGCTAATAATGTATGTCAATTAAGAAAATCATTCAACATACATTTTACACTTACTATATGTCTGGTCAAGGTACACAGCTTAAAAATCTAAAGATGAATGAGACAATATTTATTTCCTAAGGAATTCATAGTCCAAGCAATCAGGAAAACATAACCTGATTACTATGATAAAATTACAATGTTTTTAACCTAAGTATATACAGAACTCATCAATTCATTTTAGTGAGCAAGTCTATAAAAATTTAATTCAGTATTTCCAAGGCAACCTAGATTGCGAACAGTTGTAGCAATCACTGGATATTTAAGCAAACCACAGTTAAGATATAAGGTCAATTAATGAATTTTTAGCCAATCTAAAGATGTGCAAACCACAGTTAAGATATAAGGTCAATTAATGAATTTTTAGCCAATCTAAAGATGTGAAAAATGGAATTACTGGTTTATTCTCTTTTACTTTTTCAGCCTCAAGTTATCTAAGTCTTCTAAAATAGTTTGCATTTTATATTGTAAGTTGATTTTAATCTTCATAATATTTGTTGAAAAAACTTATGCCACAAAAAGCAGGACAGCCATAGAAAGTAGTGTGCACCACTATCCACAGAACCAATGTTTAGGATCTAAATAAAGTTGGAATGTTGTTAGTATAATTTACTGTTGAGAAAGGATAGAATAATTTATCACTTGCACAGACAGGCTCTGAGTAAGCATAATGTAACACTTCCTTGGAAGAGTTTTATTTTTTGTCAGTTCAAAATTATTTTTCCCTTAATGTCCCTTTCCCTATAGAGAAACCCTGGGAGCATACACAGAGAATCATAACTTTGTCCATAGACTGAAGGAATAATATTTTCTTCTTTCCAGTAAGAAATCCAATTATTTTTCATTGCAGGAAGGTGATACATTTTTGGAAGATTGTCGTTGTTGCCATCTTTGCATGAGTGCTTTGAGAAAGCTTTGAGCAGCATGTCCCTCTCTGACTTAAAAATTCACAAAGGTTCTTAGTACAAGATAGAATTTCTTCATATTTTGCATCTTGCCCACCACTTGCAATATCATATCTTTGCTCTCCTCTTTATTTGCCCTACATTCATCCTCTACCTAGTCTCACAAAAAAAGAAGGTATTTGTTCTCATACCTCTAGAAATGTTGCATTCTTTTCTCTAGTATTTTGTCACTTCTCCAAGCTCCTGAACTCAGGAACCATGCTATAATCTTCTCTACAGCCTTGGCATTCCACACAGATATGAAAAACACAAATCATGTCATATGCTCTACAGAATAAAGAATTATATGAAACACAACAGGAAATAAGAAAAAACAAACTCTGGCAACTATGAGATTTTTTTCAAATATCTAAATGGAAACAGAAGAAAATTATACTAATACTGTTCTAAGTGCTTTACATATACATAAGAATATATTTAATCCTCCCTCCAACTTCATGAGGAAGAAACTATTATCCCATTTTACATTATCAAGAAACTCACACAGCACACACACACACACACACACACACACACACACACACACAGGTTAAGTAGCTTACTTATAATCGTCCTGTTGGTGCATAAAAGTAGGATAGGAAAAAGGTGATTGAATTCAAACATCATATTCTACTATCTCTCATAGGCCCTAGGAAAAAGGTCTAGAAGTCTAGAAGTATGAATTCACTTAGCTGCATCTGCTGTAGTATGAGCTTTAGTTCAGTAACTAGGCAAAGGTTCTGGGGATAGATCAAAGGACAAAGAAATATCTAGATTCTGGTCCTAGATCTATTGCCAATTACTATTGAAGCAAAGGTCTTCTGGTTAGAAATTTTGTGACATTTTTTGAACATGCCAGGGCCTAAATTTTCTCATCTCTGAAAGGTGACTAATCATAGGCCCCATCTCATGAGATTGGTTTCAAGATGCAAATAGACAATGCTCACAAAATACTAAGCACAGAATCTGCCACAAAAAGGTAACGTTAAAAACAAAAATACTGGCTCTCCTCTATGTTGATTTCTGGCAATACTGCCACTTTTGGCTGGTCAGGAATTCACATGGCAAGCATGGTGATAAAGGAGAGAGATGCAACGAACTGGAAAGAAATAGAAAGTGAGGCATTGCACTCTCTTCTTACGGTGGCTTTAAAATATATATATAAACAGTAACTTAAATACCAAGTTTGTGTGAGACAGTCATATGAGTTACTTACAGACTCTCTACATTACCTCCCTATGAAGCTGTCTTTCAGATGTCATATTAGCTCGATACTTCACATCTTGTGACTCAGAATGCTGTGTGAACATGTTATTCTGACCATCTATAATATATCTCAATTCTGACTCTGATCTCAATTCCCTCTACAGAAAGACTATTCAGGAAACTGAGTTCTTGAATCTTAATCTTAGATTTATCCTCTAAGCTTCTGCTTTAAAAATAAAAAAAAAAATCTTCACCTATTTTATTTAATGTTTTCATCTAAAAAAAGATTAGACAAGCAAGAGATTTAAATTATGCACAACTTAGAGACATGATAATGAAAGTGAAAGACATTTTCTTCATATGCTCACCCTCTGCTCCTATGTTGGAATCATACAGAAACTTTTGTGTCTTTTCTCTTTCCCTTCTTTAAATAAAGGTTTTTAAGTGGGATCCTCTTCGAGAATTAGGGGAAAGAAATGTCTGAGGCCACCAAAGTCGGGACATCAGTAGCCTTTCAACATACTTAAAGAGTATATTAATATAAACCAAATTTACCACATCCATCCCATAGCTTATGAAAAAATTTAAGCTGATAGTTTTAGTATGTTGCTTTGAATTGTATTGTCCAAGAAAAAATTACTGATACTGAAAGACAGGTTTAGAGAAATAGGTTTGTTTTTACACAGGTCATACAGTATTCAATTTCTAAGTTTATGTAATAATTACTCAAACTTCCTTAATACTTTACTACCATACATTCTGGGTTCTCCCTCCCTATAGCAAACTGAAAATGCAACTGAAAATAAATATCTCTCAACCCAATATAATCTCCTCACTTGTCTCCAGGAACAGCTACAGGGAGAAATGCAATAATTTTATATGTTTTAGAAACAACTCGATATACCAGTATTGACTATTAAATTTACTTGTTGTATGTTATCTTTATCTTTATAGAATCCTATAATTCATAACTAGTGGTTTTAGTTGCTTTTGAAAAAATGAATCTAAATACCAGCTATCTCTGATTCAGATAATTTTATTAAAAAAAAAATTCACAAAATGTAACTTTTTCCTATTGGCAATAATTGTGGTTTTTATTTTATTATGATTTCGTCTTCAATGCTTTTTTAAATTCCAATTCTGATTATGTTTCAAAATGCCTTCTTAAAGGCACTCTCAAATGCAAAATTTCAGAGGCAAATATGAGTGAAGTTTTGAACTTACTGCTCTGGCAGTGATACAACACTCCTAAATTTGCATAAAATAATATTTTTTTCATCAAACATAATATTCATATCATGGCTTCCTAAAACTATTTGTTCTGTCGTCTTGACTGAATGTCAGGTCAAATGCTTGAAGGACTTACGATGAATGGCATAAGTTCAATTTTTAACACTCATGCAGATTTTGGCATTAAAAATCATTTAAACAGATTAAATTATCTATATAATGTTTTGTTTTGTTTTTTAATCAAAGCTAAAATCTAGACTGAGCTGAGATCCCTAAAAAATGCTAAAAATAATAGAAGATAATTTAGACATGAGCCAATGAAATAGTTAATAAAAACTGAGAGAAGTCAAATTATCCAACATATTTTTGCTTTCAAGGAAAAAAAGTAAATACCCATTTATACTGTAAATGGCAACATAAGTGAAGGACAGCCAGGATTTAAACCAATAAGAAGTAGGAACATAGTTACAGAACACATACCTGAGCAAAGATGTTTGTCAGGTGTGACAGTAAAGATGCTCTTGGGAATTATTCAAAAACCACAGAGAATAGGAAAGTTTCATGAAGACTAATGATGAGGAAAAGTAAATTTGTAAGTTTATCACCCACGCAATAAAATTGTATAATGGATTATGATGAATAGAGTTCGTACAGATTTTAAAAAAGAAGGAATAATTTTTAGACTCTTACACGGGTTTTAAGAAATCAGGCCAACGTTTTTTAATTGGAATACTTTATTAAAAGGTTATTTTAAGAGTAATTTCAGTAAAGTTTAACAAAGTCTCAATTGAGATAGATCCTTACCAATAGAATGAAAGCATGTAGAAGTAGAATAAAGAGTGTGTAGTTAGATGAATTTGTAGTTTAAACACTAATAACAATTAATGTGAATTATTGCTTCAGTGCCAACCTAGAAGGAGACTTCTGTCAGGCTGTTGAACTCAGTTCTCTTCAATGTCATAGATGCAAATGCAGAAGACATAGAGGCTCACCTGTTAAATTGATTGATGATACAGGGTTGAATGGCTAAGCTATTTCAGTTGAATCGCAGATTCAAGGTTTTAAAATGTCTTAGTGTATAGAATTTAGTAAGATGAAATTTAGTTATATTTTTAAAAATCAAGTGCCTGCTATGTGCAAGTCACAGTGGGATACACAAAGATGTACCTGCGTTTGCCAATCTTCTGTGATTGTAATTTGCTAAAACAAATAATTCTTGTGCATTGCCCCAGAAACCCTAAATGAGAATGATCTCCATAGATGTTAATAGAAAGATATTTAAAAAAAAAAAAAAAAAAGCACAGCATAGAGAATGCAGTTAGGAGTAATATAATGGTTAGGTGTAGAGCCAGAGGAGAGAAAGAGTAATCGGAAGAATTGTTTCACAAACTATATAAATATCTAACTAATGTACTCTATACTTGAAACTAATAAAATAATTTTTTTATAAAGCACATCAGGTAATTTTTATCATTGTGAAGTTTGTGGTAACACTGTCTATGTGACATAGCCCTTAACCTCAAGAAATTTGCAGAGGAAACATAAAACACAAAAGTCTGTAAAGGTTGTATACACAGCAAATAATGATATGCATGAGAAAGTTATTCCTCTTCTTTATCTCTAAATCATAAGGCAGAAAATATTAAAAGCATTTAAATATTTATAAGTAATATTTCTCAGTGATGTTAACAAAGGTAAAATAATAATTGTTACTAAAATCTTTGTCTTTTTTAACCCCTTATCTTTGTAAAAGTAAAATGAGAATTGTTGATGTGTCTCCTTAGGTGGGAGAGTGTGTCCTTTTAATGTTCTTCTCAGTTTTTCTTTTTTACCTAAATCAATTAGTTGGAAAAAAAAAAGAATAAAAGGAGGGGGACAGTCCAGAAGATCTGAGACACATCAGTCACACTTTACTATAAATGTGAAATCTGTGATGAGCATAAGAAAACCTGGACAATGTGTCCACAGTGGTCAGTAAAATTAGAAAGAATGACATGTGAGATTCTCATGTCTGTGTACAAGATGACACTCTTTTGGAGTTTTAAAATAGACACATACATGTAACTGGTGTATATGTAAATGGGTATGGCATTTCCTGGTTCTCCTTAACTGATTAGCTTTATTTCTCAAGTCCTGAGCTAAAGACTTGGTACTTCCTTAGATATTCTACATGAGATCCCTTGAATCAAAAAGAATATCCAGTGTATCACTGAGCAGGCATACTTGAGCCTGCTAAGAAAGCTATTAATACAAAATCCTAAGTCAAGACTGTTATTTGGGCTTACCAAGCAACCATTTTATAACCAACAACTTTAATGCAAAATCTCCAGAATGTGAAGCAGCTTTGGGCATATTATTTTCCTTTTCATATTAGGAATATTTTTGTTATTGTCGTTGTTACATTTAAGGAGAATACTAACAGATCCAAAAAAGTGATAATAGTAGATGGTCAAAACAATTAGTCATTATGAGGAAGAAATAATGGATTGGAGACTTTTAGCCTAAATTAAAGAAAATCATAAGCACACTATATAGTCATTGTTGCTGGGTATCTGAAAAATTAACATAAAAATTATCGGACAATCTTTATTGCCACAGTATGTAAGATAATTGAGATATTTTAAATAACACATTTTATTTAGAATGATTAAGCACTATCTTATTACTTCAGCATTCAATAAGACAACTTATAATCACTTTAAAATGTTTTATTTTAAATTATAGCATAGATAGAAGAGTAGAACTTTCTAAATCTTTGCTTCTAATTAAATAATAATGATAATAAATATTATTTTAGCAAATACATAGATTTATTCATTAAAAAAAATTATCTTAGAAAACTAGCCTAGAAAACTGGAGTTTATATTGCCACACCTGCTCATTTACAGCTTCAATTGACACATAGCAGTCAACATAAGTTTTCTTTAAAACTAAGAATCAGCTAAGGAATATGTCTTTCTAAAAAATGTGTAGGCTGCCTGCCCCTGAAGGGATGTATACTTGAAGGCAGCAGCACTGAGGTGTCCTCAGTCTCTGAAGCAAATGATGAAGGTCCAAAAATATCTTGCTCCTTAAACAGTTTTTTTTTTTAACCTGGTGTGATTTATGCAGAGAATCTGTAAAATATTCCAGTTCATCAAAAGTCTAACCTACATACATTCAAAGGACATTGTGAAAAATAATTAACCAAATACATCACAATTTAGAATGTGAATGTTGACTGGGGATTTTTAGATTCTTAAATGGAAAACTAAGAGGTTAAATAAGTGTATTGAATTGGTAGGAAAAAAAAAGAAAAAGGAAAGAACATGGAGAAGGAGGAAGAAAAGGAGGAGGAGGGGGAGGGAGAGAGATGGGAAGTTGCTTTCTTCGCAGTGCTTCATATTCTGAAATCGTGTGAAATAAAAGGCAAGTTGTTCTCTATTTTTTAATGAGGGAATATTGTGTTTCTTATTAGCTATCAACTTAAAATATAAATGATTACAGATCTGTGTGCTTTCAGTAACACATCACACGGAGTTCTAGCTTAGAGACTTACATAAAGATGAACATTTGCTTGTGGAAATTAAACTAAATTCCAATCAAAATTGTATTTCCCATTACTGACACACACTAGAAAGTCTCAAATGAAAATTCACAGATGATCCACAAACTTTCTAATAATTTTCAGTAACACCTAATATTTACTGCAGATTTTCTAAAGGTTTGAATATTCAAGATTATTACCTGTTATACTAAAACTATTTAAACATGTATTTTACATTTACTCACAATGACATGGGAGTTGGCCTTTGATAAATAGAACAATTTTATTATACCCGATTCTACTTCAAAGACAATAAATGGAATAAGACATATGAACTTCTTTTCACTATTTAGATCTCAAACAAGTGGACTGTTACATGATAATTTCTTGAGTTTAATTCAGAAATAATTAATTTCTATTTGTATTCATACTTCAAACTATAGGAAACTTACTAAGAAGAAAAAATTTCAAAACAAAGCCTTTCCGCTATTTTTTAAAATACATACAGAAAGTTGTTAGTTTATACAGGCTGTGTGACCAAATAAATGAGTGCAGTTGAAGAACAGCATGGATAAGATGGGAGCTGTCTAGAAGAAAACTGAATTCAAGACCTACAAAGCAAATCTACACATTTGACTCTAGTCAGTATGTTCTCTAAATCGTGCCCTTATTAAGTAGTTAAATAAAGAATTAACCGAATTACCTGTTTTTATTTTTGATCAGAGTAAATGCAATTAAAACACATCTTGAGTTAATTGGATCTCCCCCACCTGCTCCCAATTCTTCTAAATTGGAAATAACCACCTGGAGTAATTGTGCCCTTTATGGTACAGTACTTTCACACTCGCTATATATTTTTAGAGAACTCTATTTCCCAAAGGCATGCCCTCAGCCACAATCATTCCAAAGACTTGTTTCCAGCCAAAGCATATGCTTCCTATAGTAATGCCAGTGCTGATCTGAAGTACAGAGAGAACCATATTAAAAAGGAATAAGAAAATAAGGCCTGGGCTGTTGTAGCCTTGAATTAATTAGCTAGATTAGAGCATTAAAAGACATAAGAAATGATATTTTGATACAGAACAATGGCATACATACATTTATACAATATATATTTTTATTCTCTTCATATATTTACATCCATAGATACTTCCTCAAGTGCAAACATGTAGCTATATTAAACTATTTTTACATAAACTATTCAAAATGCAGTATAAATACCCAGAGGAATCGTCATTTTATTGCTTTCTTTATGAAGTTTATTCCTTTGTTGAAGTATCTTGATACTTTACTATGTACAACATATTTATAAATATGTATTATTAAATTTATAAAAATGACATAAACATATTTTAAAAATAAATGCACAGAAGAAACAAAAATTTGATGTGAGTTATGTCCTAACAGGTTAGAAAACAATGAGTCATAAAGCGAAATATCCTGTACCTGTAACTAAACAGTTGATTTGAAAAGCAGAAAACACCATTAAAGGAAACTTTCACAAAACCAACACTTCTTTGCAATATAGCAGAAAATTATCAATGCCCAGTCCATCAACACGGAAAGCTCAGCTAAAGATATCAAAATTACTCTTCATCACCACAAGGTGGCTCACTCTCTATATCTATGTCTGAACAAAGATGCCACTGTGGCCCCAGAGGTTGAAGGATATGAGATTCTTACTAGAGAGTACAGAAAGAAGAAAAAGTATCCCTTCAAAGCAAACCTAAAGTCTTGAACAGTGAAACACCTGAGCTACTCCGCCATCAGTTCTTATCAGAATTGTCTTTACAGAGACAGGAAAATTAGAAGATTTAGTCTTAGACTAGAGACATTTAGGAAGCCAGATGGAAACCTGTCTAATAATCATTCTGTGTTCATTTCCAAACAGTCTTGTATACTTTCAAATGCTTTCATAATGTGAGAAAAATTCCAAGGTGAGAAAAAAAGAGTGAGAGAGAGGTAAAAAAGCACTACCTAAAATTAAAACAACAATAACAACAAATCACATTATCTACTTTTGATTGAATTTGGAAGTGGAAGAAAAGTTAAGGATTAGGGAAATAAAAATAAGCCAGCAAAGATGAGAAATTTAACATAGAGAAAAAGTTCATTTTCCTAGGTTTACAAGATGGCTCTTAGCAATCAGTTTCTCCACCAAAGTGCATTTTAGCAGAGAAAATATAATAGGGCAGTAGCCATGAAGCTTATAACACCATCCAGTGTATTGCTATAAAAAGCTTTACCATCTGGATCCTAATTCTTCTCAATATTGAAACTGTAGAGTACTTTCTTCTCTTCATTCTAATTTACAGCTATCACTCAGTGCAGCCCTGAAGGGTGTATACTATAAGTCATTGTTAGAGCTAGTGTATAATCCAATGCAATTTGGGGAAAATCAGCTTGTGAATATAACTACATGGTTTTCTCAGTATTCAGCGCCTGTTTGTATTTCATGCATGTTTATACATTTTGCTTGTACTTTATTTTTCCTTCTCTTCCTTTTGCCTTGGTCAGAATAGGTCTGTAAAATCATCATGCATGTGTAGAAATGTCTGTAGATTGCACCAACAACCTTCCCCCATTGATTGCTGAGAACTAAAATGTGTGTGATCTACCAGTATTGAACATTAACTCATTAACCAGCTTTTTTGATTCAATCCACAGTATTCATTCCTTGACTTTATTTTTTTTAAATCCCCAAAACACCAATTCACTGAGCTACCCAGGAAAGGCTATCAGATGTAGAGGAGAAAAAAGTGAGTGTTTCAAAATTAAGGAGCCAGCATAGTGACAGAGAAGTCATCGCCTTTGGTTCCAAATAAAATGAAATGATTCCTTCTCAGCAAAGACAGCTCTGAATGGCAGTCCATAGGTACAAGCAACGGCTAACTTTACCTGCTTCACAAATCTACATTAGAGAGAAGTAGTGAAAGAGACCAAGAATGAGAAAGCTAGTTTAATAACTGAATTAAATTATCTTTCCCGTCCACAGAAGGCCTGGTTTAAGATCACATCTTTGTATCTCTTATGTTGCTTGCTGAATGGTCATCATTGACAAAGGAAAAACAAAAAGAGAGGGTTTTTTCTCTCTCTACAAGATTCCATCCAAGTACACACCATCCATCCAACATGAAAAAAAAAAGAATTGTGTGTCCTCTATCTTCTTTGCTGCTTATAATCTCCTGGCTTCATTAGGAGCAATGTCAGTACCTTGGGCTAACCCATAAGCTGCCACAGAGAAAGTACTATGAACAGGTTTTATTTCAAGTTTGATATAAATCAAAATGTGACGAAGCAAAAAGTAAAATTGTGCTTTCCTGGTGTATTTGTTATTGCATAGTGGATTATAGAATCCATTTTGCCAAATTATTTTAAGAGCAGCCCTTATAGGAACCATAGATATTATGGGAGCTGAAAGTAATAACAGAAAATATATGTTAAATATTTGTCATGGACTGAAAGTCTCAAATGAGCTCTGCAGGATGATTGGTTGCTTTAAGCATAAATGACAAGTAAAGAAGGCGATTCTTCCTTTTTCTCTACCTTCAAAAGAGGCATCAGACAGACTCATACACGTGACCATTTTTGCTCAAGAGATCCCTAGAGTTATCACAGGAGAAGGTATCTGGCTGGCTGAGCTTAAAAATTCCCAACTCCAAGTGATGCCTTGACTTTCAAGCATAAATCTATATCTGCCTAAAACCATGTGTCATGCTCCTACATCAGAACTAGGGTCATCTCCAAGACAAATATGCCACCAAGACATGCTGTGACTTAGCAGTACTTTCCAGAAGAGTAATGAAAGGAGACACTAAGTTTTACAAGTGCAGCACACATACAAACTGCTGCCTATAAAAAGTCACAAAAACCTGCATCTTCTGATTAATTCACTGCTTACTACAAACTTCTTTAAAACCTTACTTTTGAACTCAGTAATATCTCAGAGGTACTATGAGCCTGACTTGTATATAAGACAGATGTCTTCTAAATAATATTTTCCTTATGATCATTTCAACTCAACTGGCTAAATAATGGCTATTCTTCACTCATAAAACTTCTTGTGAGGTGACATGCATGAAATAATCAAAATGAATATTAAAGGATAGGGATGTTAAAAAGTTGCTGAAATTTTCCTCTATTAATTTTTCTTCCTTTAGAATTTTAGCTAAGAACACAAGTATAGTCAAGACATGTTAGGGGCAATAACATGTGAAGATGAACATCTCTATGGCAAGGAGATTTAAATCAACAAAACTATAGTTTTGTTTGGAGTTAAAGGACGTAGAAATGTTAGCTAATAATCCACTGAATAGAATCCTAGAACCTAGTTCATTTTAGCAGAAATCCCTTCCAGTTAATTCTTTACCAATTCACATAATTAGTTTGCCCACTTTACCATAAAAGACTTATCTCAATCAAAAACTTCCCCTCTTCAAATACACATTATCCAGATATGTATAAAAGCTCAAAAAGATGAAAATACATTTACTTTCTGACTTTCTCTGACAAATACAGTAATTTGCATAAATATTAAACTTCTGTGATTCAGCAACTTTCACTCCTGTCTACATCACTAAATGTTAAATGCTGAAGAAGAGTCTGAATCATTTAGTTTTTATTTTAGAAGACTAAGGTATGTTTTTTTACAGTCTAAGAAGAGAATATTTAAAGGTCTTTAAATTACATGCAGAGTTGCATAACAATTGTCAACTAACTCACAAGGTTAGAAACACGGGCATGCTAAACGGTGAGTTGGCAGATGCATCACAAACTGAGGCTGAGTTTCATATGCAGAATATTAGTAAGGAAAGGGAGAGAGAAGTAGTTACCATCTGCATCAAAACTTTAATCAAAAGAATAATTGCTAAACTATCAAACCCTTATTGTTCTGTTAAGACTTTGTCAGTTAAAGTAATGGCTATGGTTGAGAAGGTTTTGCCAGACCTAAAACAAGGAATTGCAAGTGCCTACCTGAAAGTAGATTGTGAGGTAGCCGGCACCTTAGGAAAGAGGGCGACTAGAAAGCAGTCTTACCTTTATCACGGAGCAAACTCCTCTCGGAGAACTGGCTTTTGGAAGAGGGTGCCCTCTTGCTAGGGCTGGGAAGCAGCGGGGAGGAAGTGGCTGTCTGCCACTAGCTGTGACAGCAGCGTGTTACCGGTTTCCTCGGAAACTGGACTCCTGCGCTCTCCCAGTAAATCAGTGGCCGCTGATTCCTCAGCAAGAGAATCTGGGACTGCAGTTGCTAACGCCGCCTCACTTGAAGGGAAAGCGTGGTGTGTGTACGTGTGTATGTGTGTGCGCGCGCACTAACTGCCGGATCCAGGCTGAGAGGATGTGTTCTGCATACTCAAAACGCTCATGCAGGAGGAGGTTCTTCCACAAAGACCCCAGCATCCCAGCTGAGGAATCAGTCCACTGACCTTGCTGCTGGGGACTGGCTGAATGACTCACTCATCAATAGATCTAACAATCAATCAAATAAAGAAATGGGATCAGCCTTAGATAGAGATAAGTGTTTCCTTCATAAGTACTAAAATTATAGATAGATAGATAGATATAATCAATACATATATAATATCAATATATATATAATATCAATATATATATAATATCTATCTCTCTCTCTATATATATAATATTAACATTTGATATCTAGAACTGATTCTCCCTCCTTTAAGCTCCTATGTCTTGAACACAAAATCTAACTGATTCCTCAAGTTAAAACTTTTCTCCAAGCAGAATAGGATCTCACCTAGAAGCCAATTCAAAACATTTATTCCACAGAGATCTGTCAGATGCAGATTTGGATTTATATCAGTTATGAGGGTTTTTTACTAATAAACTACTTTCAAAATCAGGGATTCCATATCATATTGGACATGTTTGGGATTAGAGGCAGAATCTGAGTTCAAATACAACCCAGGTTTCCTTTAAATATTAATCCAATGACAAGTATGAGGAAAGCCCCGGGGTATAAGTCATTTAGAGTGCACCTGAAAATACTTTGCAAAGTATAAAGGGTTAACCATGAATTATAGACTTTTAAAAAATTGCCACAAAGAATGTCCAAGGCTCTATCAGACATAAAGGAGCCTTTCTAGGGTGCATAGCCTAAACACTATTGGAAAGTTTCATTGCTGAGTTCTGAGCTATTTCTTGTGATTTCAGAGTCGAGAACCAATTCATCTAAAAAGCCAGAAGGGAACCTGCCATCAAAATATAGTATTTTCATTCTGCAGGTGGGAATCCACATATGCAGAGGGCTCACCCAAGTTATATGTAGATTTTCCACTGCACGGGTAGTTGGTGCCCCTAACCTCCAACCCCCTGCACATTGTTCAAGGGTCAACTGTACTGCTTATCATAGCTTGTGTCTGCAAAAAGGCTGGAAAACTAATATTGAGATTTACCTTTCCTCAAATTAGGGTCTGCCACTAGCAATATTAGGTCAAACTCGAGTCAAGAAATGCAATACAGTGGAAAAGATAAGTGGGAATCCAGATACTTGGCGTATTCTAGATTCTTTACTTAGATTTATTTATTATTAACATTTAGTCCATCTGCTTTATTATTTGAGATAGATGATAGATAGATGATAGATAGATAGATAGATAGATAGATAGATGATAGATAGAAAGATAGCTATTTGAGCCATTACAGGGATATATAGATACACAGATATATATATCTTGAGGGATATATATGTATATATGTATATCTTCATATTTATTTATCTATCTACATATTTATATAATTTCCCTTTACTAGTTATTTCAGTATACATTTTATAAACACAGTGATAGTTCTCTATATAATAAAGTACTTTTATCAATTACAGTAAATGTAACATTAATATAAGCTGAATCTAATTTATTGTCCATTTTCCAATTGTCACTTGAACCAATAATGTCATTTATAGCATTTTTTTCCCCTCTAGGAGAGTATTCAACCTAGGGTCAGTTAATGCATTTAGTTCTCTCTTTTATCAGGAAAGATTCATGGATTTTTTTTTTCCAATGATCTATAATTCAGTACTGTACTTATTTCTTTTAATGCTCCCAGATGCGTCAGTGGGAGCCACCTATACATGGTTCCCATGTCTTTATAACATTCCACATCATTTTTACATGTTTTAATTTTTAGAAATTTTTATTTTAACTTTCTGAAAAAAAAACATTCTATAATGAAAATATCTTATTCATAGCAGAGTAACTTATGATAGCTGCACAGTGAAAACACGTAAAATGTCCACCACCAGCTGGTTGGATAAATGAATGGCAGTGCTTTCATGCTGCAAAAGAGTAACCAGTGATGAAGCTTCAACACCTGCAGGATGCTTGCAAACACATACTCCCCTATAAATTCAGTAATGTCCTGGAACTAGAGTTTTGATTGTCCACAAAGCCATCCTTCTCTTGGTATCTAGAATCATGAGGGAAACAAAGGGTGTCCCAAAGGAGTTTGGGGATGAGAGGAGGTCTATGAAGTCTGGGAATAACAAAGGATTTGGTAAGAAGTCTGAGGCATAGGTGTCCCGGGGATTGACTGGGGCCGGGCAACTGCACACGGGCTCCTCAGTTCTGGCCTTGGCTGGAGACTACAGGTTGTGCTTCTACGAAGATTCCCAATGAGCAAAAGAGGGAGAGGCTGCAAAAACAGGTCCCCTCTTGCTCTTTCACCCTAGTAGGACCCAGCAATGGCTCCAGGGACACATACATGGCTGATGCACTGCTGGCTCCCAGTCTGCTTTGCTGATGCAGCAGTTGCTGAAGTTGTTGCTGTAGCTATTGCCTAGAGGATTTGGTGGAGGAGTCTTTGAAGCACATCCAGAATTGTGTCTGGTGGCCAGGGTGCCCTGATACTTGTAGGTCAGTGCTTGCTCTTTTCAAAGGGTTTCTCCAACTCCAGCTGCTCTTCCTTTCTATAGACCTTGCTCCTGCTGCCACCTCCTGGGGTGTGGGGATGGTGAAGTCTCTTGAGATACTTAGGTTTTTGTATCCTCAAGTCTGTTCTGTTCCCTGCCCATCCATAAATGATTTCAGCATAGTGTAAAAGCAATTCAATAGAGGAAAGATAGCCTTTTCAAAAAATGGTGCATACACAAGGTTAAAAATTAACTTTGAACTACATCTCAAAACTTACATAAAATTTAAGTCAAACTAGAACACAGACTTAAATATGAAATATAAAATTATAAAACTTTTAGTAAAAATAAGAGAAAATCTTAAAGATCTAGGGCTAGGCACAGTTTTGATACCAAAAGCATGAATCGTAAAAGAAAAAAATAATCAACAGGAATTTTCCTACATTTAATTAAACCTTTTGTTCTGTGAAAGACCTTTTAAGAGGTTGAAAAAGTAAGCTACTCAATGGTAGAAAAATATTTGCAAAATGCATATCCAGCAAAGGCCTAGTATCTCGACTATATAAAGAACTCTCAGAACTCAATAATAAATAGACAATAGAAAGGAGAAAAGGACGTGAACAAATTTTTTTTTCCAAAATGATACATAGATGGCAAAAAAAGCACATAGAATGATGTTCAACATTACCCAGTAGAGAAATGCAAATTAAAAGCACAATGAGATATCACTACCCACTTATCAGAATCAGTAAAAAAAAAATAAAATAAAATAGCAAAACCAACACATGCTGGTGAGAATTCACACAAGGTGGGTCACTAATACATTACATTATAAAAGTTTGCAACCGCTTTAAAAGACAGTTTGTCATTTTCTTTAAAAATGAAACATGCAACTACTGAACTACTATAGACACAGTATTTGAATTCCTGGGTAATTTTCCCAGAAAAAAACAAATACTTATATGTATACAAAAACCTGCATGTGAGTATTGATAAGAACTTCATTCATAATAGTCAAAAGTTAGAAACAACTCAGATGTACTTTAACAGAATAGTTAAACAAACTGTGGTCTATCTCACAGTATATTACTCAGCAATAAAAATGTATGATCTATTGATACATGCAGCAATTTAGATGAATACCTAGAGAATTATCATCCATTTGGAACTTGTATATGGTGTGAGAAATGTATCTAATTGTATATTTTTCCAAATAGCTATCCAGTTGTCCTAATGATTACTGAAATTATATTCTTTAGCCAGTATATCAGATATCAGAATTGTCATTTACTGTATTTCTAAATATGGTTGTATCTATTTCTGGACTTGTTATTTTATTGCATTAGTCTGCCTTTCTGTTTAATCAAGCACTAGTACTACACTATTATAATTACAAAGGCATTATAATATGTTTTATCATCTTACATTTTCTATTTTTTACCCAAGGGTATTTTAGGAGGGAGATTTTAATTTCCAGGTGGTTTGATTTTTAACATTTTTACAGCTACACTGATTTATAATTCATTGAAATTATCATTAAAGTGTAAAATTTGAAAAACTTTGACATCACTAGTGGAAACCATCACTACAACCAAGAAAGTAAATATATCACTCACCTCACACTGCAAAGTTTCTTGTGCTCCTTTATAACCTTTTCATCCTGCTATCTCCATCCATGGCTCCTTCCATCTCCAGGCAAACACAAATCTGCTTGCTTTCACTATAGATGAGTCTGCATTTTCCAAGAGTTTATATAAATGATTCCATACAATGTGTATCCATTTTTCTGACTTCTTTCACTGACCAAAATGATTTTGGAAGTTAAGCACATTGCTGCATGTATCAATAGTCCACTTATTTTTATTGCTGAGTAGCATTCTCTTCTATAAACACACAATGCTTTTTCTATTCACCTGTTGATGGACATTTGGTATGTCCCCATTCTCTCTGCCATTCTATTTAATATAGTACCAGAGGGTAAAGGAAACAGAAAGGTCATTAAAAGTATAAACATTAGAAAGGACATATTAACACAATCTCGAATCACAGAAATGATTGTTAACATAGAAAATTCTAAGAAAATAACAAAAATTCCTAAAATTAATAAGTAAATTTACAAAGTTTCAGAATAAAGTTCCCTTTTAAAAGATCAATTATATTTATATATATTGGAAACAACAAATAATTGGAAAATATTTTTTTCCATTTAAGATAGCTTCCATATATGTAAAGTACAGTGAAATAAATTTAACAAAGAATGGGCAAAAACATTACACTGAAAAACAAAAAAAAATATTGCTTAGTTAAATTAGACCTAAGTGAAAAAAGAAATATAATGTGTTCATGGATTAGCAAGATAAATACTATTAATATGAAAATTATTTCCTAATTAATCTACAGATTAGATGTCAATAACAATCACTGCTGGGTTTTTAATAGGAATTGATAAGCTAAATCTGAAGTAAATAGAAATTTAGAATAGATGAAATACATAAAAAACAATGAAGTTGTAGGACACACTACATGACTTCGATCAAGACAGTTTTGTATTTTCATAACAATTACAAATAGAGAGAAATGGTACCAAGTAGGGAATCCAAAAATAGATCCACATTTAAAATGTCCACAAAGCTACCAACCTATTCAATACCAGAAATAAAATATTCTCAATGATTGATGTTAAAATAGTAGATTATTGGTATGAGAAGAAAAAAAAATCTCTCTGCTTTTTTTACACACATACAAAATTAATTCAAAATGTGTCAGTCATATACCTAAATGGAAAAGACAGAATTAAAAAAAATTTAGTAGAAAACACAGAATATCTTCACAACCCAAAGATAGGCAAAAAGATTATCTGTACTAGGAGAACCACAGAAAGCAAAAACAAACAGAAAGCAAATGGTATTTCAGCAGTTTTAAGCTCAGACATTTTTTTTAGATAGATTTTTAGAAGTGGAATATGTCCTGAACATGATGCATTTTTAAAGACATCTGCTATTTCATTACTTTGGAAGCTCTACCTATAAATACCCAGGGGTTTGGGGACTTGGGAGTTTACCTTGCTTCATGGCCTATGTGAAGAATTTGAAGAGACACAACTAATAAAGCTTATCCTTGACCAGGGAGAGGGCAGGCATGGCAATAGTGAATGGTATAAGTGATTACAAATAGTAATCAAAATATATTTATCAATTTATATCGAAGAGGCATGAGATAGAAATCAGGTGTTTGTAGCATAAGAAAGAATAAAGCCCAACTGGTGAAATGCAAGACAAGTTGATAGTAGGTGCTTGGGAAGTGAAATATTTCTTAATAAAGAATATGAGAGAGAAGGGAGGAGGGGGTGGGGAGGAGGAAGGAGAAAGGGGGAATGGGAATTGCTTTGGCTGCTAGCATAAAGGAGAAGAATATAAGACTAATAAGTACAGAGTATAGGGATGTCCTTTGATTCAGAGATTATCTACAGTAACTAGCTAAAGCCTAGTCCATAGTGAGCACTCAATAAACATTTGCTAAATGAAAAAGAATTAACTTATGAAAAGAAAACAAACAGACCTTGGGCTACTACTGTGGTGAAACTCATATGTATTCTTTCTCATTAGGAAGCAATCATACACATAGTTGAAAAGAAAGTTTTTGCTTCAAAGCTGATATTATTATCATCTGTGTGACCTTGTTTAAGATAACTTCTCTGAGCTTCTGTTTGTCATCTGGAAAAATAGACAGCAGACAGTAGTACAGAGTGGTGTTATTATAATGATTTCAAGATTATCTGTATAAAACATATAGCCCAGTGTTTAAATAGAATAAATGCTAAATAAGTTGGTAACTGTTACATTATTAAAGTATTATACTTCACTTAATTAACCATTTAGTATTTATTAAATGAGACAGTAAGGTTTGTCATTACAGATTTGACTCTAGGTTAATAAAACTAGATTATCCGAGTTAGTGAATGTGCCTCTTTATGACTTCTGTGTCATGAATGTATTCTTTAGGTTACTCAGCGGTTGTCACATCTTAGCTACTTGGTAAATACTTGCTCTTTAATATACACATTATTATTTGCTTATATAGTTATCTCCTAAGGTGTGAACACCTGAAGGTTAACAGTTGGATCTAATTCGGCATTGCTATTCTCAATGCCCAGTACAATTCTGACATATATGAGCTCATATTTGTGAAGGGAGCTGAAATCTCACACATAGGTAAGTATGAACTGGATACTTAGCTTAAAAATTAGTTCAATAAAGATCAAAATGTGAAGTTGCCATCAGTGTCCAAGCCAAGAAGAGGTCAGATATATGAAGGAGATATAGTAACAGAAGAGTTAAATGTATGACACTGGAACCAGACTACTTGGGTTTGAACCACAGCTCTACCAGCAAAAAACTTGGTTACCTGGGCAAGACCTTACTTATGCAAGACCTCCAAGTCTCAGTCTTCTCATTTATAAAATAAAGATAAAAACTTTCTATCTCACAGAGTCACTATAAAGATTAAATTAATTAATAAAAATAAAGCATGTATAAGAATGCCTCACACATAGTACATATATCATTATCATCATCATCATCATCTTAAAAATAATAAGGTTTCCACACTCAGAACTTATTATTGCTTCAGTCCTATATACAGGATCCTAAGTCAAGCATTAGACTGCTATCTAATTTTCCCATATATTGCATGCCTATAAATAAAAAATACAATCAAAGAAATAGTATTTGGAGAAAATGTGCAACCAAATATAGCAGGAATAACGTTATTAGTCACAGAGGAAGACAATGAACAAAACTCAACAAGAAAATCAAACAAAAAGGAATTTTCAAAGTGAAAAGTGGTAAGTAAAGCCTGGATAGATTACTTCTGTTAATCTCAAAGATGACGTATATTTTTCAGCATTATATTTTCGTAGTACACATTCAAAGAATGTCAAATTAATAAATTAATACCCTGGACAATAAAAGGGGCTTTGGTAGAGCTTTGGGAACTCAGCAAGGTGTCAGGGACAAAACACAGGAGAAAATTCAGTGCTTACAAAGGTGATCCATTCAGAAAAAATATTTGACTTCATAATTTTAAAACTCCAAATTTGATTACCACATCTGGCCCCAGTAGATATGACCTTTTTATTATTTTATCTTGAATTTGGACTTTGTATAACTTAGTGACCTCTGGCCTAGCTGATTCACCTGAATCCATTATTACCCTTGTTGGTACCAGAAGTATATTTAGTCCTCGTCACTCCTCAAGCACAATATAGCCACTCAGCTTGCATCAAACTGGATCAACCCTGGTCCTTCCAGAGCAGTAAGAGAGATTCAGAATGCTACTAAGTAACAAGGTCAGGTTCAAAACTCTGCTCTTCTAACACCAAGTCAGTGTTGTCTTTTAAAGAATATGCACTATACACACAGACACATGCATATACATATATGTTTATATAACATATATAAATAATATAGTTAATATATAAGTACATATGTATATACATATGTCTAATATATAATAATCTATGTAATATACATGTATAAATATAAATAATGTATTTAGAAAACTGCGAAAAACATAAACATCATAAGCCACTAGTCATAGAAAATCACTATAATTAAAATTTTTTTCTGCCATTTCTTCCTCAAACACAGATACACATATAATATCTTCCCACAAAATAGGGATTTTGCAGTTCATGCACCTTTGTAGCCAGCATTCTCACATAATTTGTTATGAATGTCTTTCCATGGCATTCATAACATTGGTAAATACTTGCTCTTTTTATTAGTATTGTATTCCATTATATGATGTGCCATAGTTTATTTAACTAGTCTACTTTTATTTTTTTCCCATCTTCTACTTTCACATAATCAGGTAATTACCAATTTATTCCTTAATATAAATAATTGTGCAGTGAAAATCCTTACATATAAACCATTATCCTCATTTTATTACTTCCTTAAGATGTACTGCTGAAACTGGAATTACTAGGTCAAAAACATTAACATTTTTCGGTTTCACATACATGCTGCTAAATTGTTTTCCACAGAAATTGTACCAATTTAGGTTTTCAAGAGCAACATTTGCTACCACTTCCAATTCTCTTCTCACTAAAACGCAGCTAACTCTGGAAGGCCTGAGGAAGATAGCAAAGAGATTAGGCATGTGGAAAGACTTCTGTCTCTTTCAATAGTAACAGTGTGGAACACAAATAAAAAATGGGAATTGTCAATGGAGACATTAGCATATTTTATTCAGCATAAAACATTTTTTACTTCCTTTGGAAAAGCAGTAGACATAAGACTCACAGGAAATAATAAAGTAATAACAATCTCTGCATGAAAAATGAGATTTTTAATCTTGAAACAAATTTTCATTTTTACTTCACAGATATCTTGCAGTAAAAAATATGTGCATAGTAATAAATGTGTAATGATCACATTTTCCTTATTTCCAAAAAGATTTTCAAACACTCCTACTGAAATTTTAAAATAACTATTTAAACTCAGAACTATCCTAATAGCAAGAAAAGATTTAGAAATGTGTAAATTTCAGTTCCATTAGTGACATGCCAATTACACAGTGTCTCCTATATCCTGCAGTGACTTCGGTGACGATATGTGTGGCAGACATTGGTAGTTCTACCCTACAGCTCTTCTTTCCATCTTCCATTCTAGCACAATTCAGATTTTAATTCAGTGATTACCCATTCTTACACATGATTACCTCAAGCCATTAATGATTATTCTTATTCCTTTTCAGTGATTGGTTTCAAGCTTAGAATGAGATATAATTCCCCTCTATGAACTGTGAGAAAATGTGTTGGAATGTTTCTGGGAAAGATTTTAGCACAATGTAAAAGGACAGGATTTTTTCAGTTAACAAAAGAGGGAAGACATTTTAGAGGAAAAAAAGTTATGATAAACAGGTATTTGGAGTAGCAAATTAGTAGATAAATTTGCTGAAGGAAAAAGATTCAATAGAGATCTTGAGCAATGCTAAAATGTTTTAATTTTTATTCTCTCAAATATATTTATTAATTATTAGCCATATACCAAGCTCTTTTCTCATGGGGGGATATAAAACTAAAAGCAAAAAAAAAAGATTATTTTAAAGATATTTTGGTAAATGCTTCATCAAAAAGAAATTATGAAGAATGGAAATTCAAGGTAAAAAATAGGGTTTGGAGGCATAAAAAAGTTTTGTTAATGGAAAGTAGAGAGTAACTCATTTGCATAGGTAATAATGTTTAGAATGTTAGAGTTCATGATGAAAAGTTTATTTAATTCTAAATGAAAAAGAAATAAATGGAATACTTTAAACAGGGGAATGATATAGTCTAATTTAATATATATATATATATATATATATATATATATAGAGAGAGAGAGAGAGAGAGAGAGAGAGAGAGAGAGAGAGAGGAATATTCATTCCTCTGTTTGTTGAGTGGAGATTAAATTCTAGAATAGAATGGTAAACTGGGAGACCAAGGTGAAATAACAGCGACATTGTCCAGATTAGAGAGAATGGTATCATGAGCTAAGGATAAATAGTAAAACTGAAGTCATCTTATGAAGGACAATTGACAAGACTTGCTTATGTTTTTATGAAGTAAAGGGAGATGGGTGAAGTAAAAAAAAGTAAAGGATGAAGTAAGGAAAGTGAGTTTGATTTTTTGTCTGAGTAAGTGTGCGGGCTGTGGTTCCATATATTGAGACAGAAAGATTGGGGAAAGAACTATTAGAGATGGATAGTAAATCAATAATTCTTTGTTGGACATAGTAAATTTGAGATACATTCTTCTTCCAGTTTCTAGTGGCTGCCAGCATTCCTTGGCTTATAGGCGAATCACTCTAGTCTCTGCCTTCGTGTTCCCGTTGCCTTTTCCTTTTCCGTCTGTGTGTGTTGACTCTCCATCTGTTCTCTTATAAAAATACAGAAATTATACTTATGACTCACTTGGATAACCCAGGATAATTTTCTCATCTCCATATTCTTAACTCAATCACATCTACAAAAACCTGTTCTTTGCCACATACGGGATTTATTAGGATTTGAATATCTTTTAGGGGGCAATTTTCAGCCTATCACAAATAAAAGTTAAAGATTAGAGAGATACAGAGAAAAATACGCATTGAAAAGGCTTTTTTATGTGTGTGAAATGGAATAGAAAAAATGAAAGTAGTAGCTGAGAAGCTATTGAAGTCATGTAAGTTATTAATTTGTGCATTTATTTATTAAAATGGCGGATGCTAGAACATGTTTGTATGCTGATGGAAAGAACCAGTCATGAAAGAGAAATGGTAATGCAGGAGAGAATATTTTAGCTCATAGGCAATAAATCTGTATTGAAGTTTTAAACAGGGGTATATTATGCACATATTACTGTTTTATACAGATGGTGTTGGGAGCAAATGGGATAAGAAATTGGCATGTAGAGGCTACTGCAGTAGGCCAGATTAGAGTTGATGAAATCCTACACAAAAGAAGTATAGTGAGTTATATAAATATAATAAAGTGATATCCAGACATTTAAAGCACCTAGACTTGGAAATACTGAATGTCTATTTTTGAATGTCTAATCATCCTATTCAAAGCAATCTATTTGAACTTTTTAAACCCTGATTTCAAGTTGTTTCAGAGATCAAAAACATCTATTCGATTTCTTCACTCAATTCAAAGTCTTGCCCAGTTTAATTCTTCTCTTTCTAGACTGTACCATGTCTCACCATTCCCCACTGTTGTCCATTAGTTCCATTTTCATTGATTTTCTCTTTATCCACTGAATCTTTGTGATATCTTTTGAGAAAACCTATTAACCATAAATGTAGGCATTTGTTTCTCGATCCTCAATTATAGTTACTGATCACCTATTTTGTCAATATCATGTGTGACCAGATTGTAGTAGCTTTGTAGTAAGTATTAAAATTGGGAACTAAGTCCTCAAAATTTGTTTTCCTTTTTTCAAGGTTGCTTGCCTACTCTGGGTCCCTTTCATTTCCATGTGATTTTTAGTACCTGCCTGCCAAATATCAAACTCAAAAAAAAAAAAAAAGAAGTTGTTATTTAGTAGGAATTGTGTTAAATCTTTAGATCAACGATATCTAAAGATATTTATCTTAATGACATTGTCTTCCAATTCTTAAACAAGTTTCTTTACATTTATTTAAAACTTCCTCAATTCCTTTCAACAAAGTTTTAGTTTTCTGAATAAAAAATTTTGTACCTCTATTATTAAATGTATTCTTAATTATTTTAGTTTTTATCTGCTACTACTTTAACTACTGGAGAGTTATTTCTTTCTCCCATTTCTTCAATTATCAGTATTTTCTTCTTCTTTTGAACTTAAAGTGCTTTTAAGAACAATTGTATATAACATAGCACTCTTTATTTCTTAATTGTTCCTATAGATCAGTTTCATTTCTATAACTAGAACTCAACCTTCTTGAGAGCAGGATCCATACATTTAATTTTTTATTAGGAGTGGGTGGAAAAGAATTTACCTTTTCATATTATATAATATCTCTGTATTATATTGTTATCTATCTTTATTCTCTTATAATTTCAGATGCAAAATTATCAATTGATTCTGTTTTTCTAAAATTATATCCTAAAATCTGTAGGATAAGGCATCAGGATGTAATAACTGCTGATCTCTCCAACTTCATAGCCTTCCATACTTCCAAATAAAATGATGATAAGTTGCTCAGAACTCCATTAAGTTATTTTACATTGTATAAGTTTGTGTATGTTTTCCATTTGTGTAAGAATTCTTCTTGTTTATAGCTCTCTTACTTCTCTGGCAAATTAATCTTTTGCAAATTCCACGTCAAACATCATGAACTCCATGGTGTCTACTCTGCATACCTACATCCTATGTATTTACCCATTCCCTTTAGTGTATTAACTCTGAGCTTCTGAATTATTTGATTGTTGTATTTGTAAAAATATGATATGACTAATTTCCTTAATGAATTGTGAGCTCAATGAAGGCAATGCCAATGTCTTGCTCTTCCACATATCTTATTGCTTTGTATGAAACCATGCTATCAATCATTTGTTTAAATGTATGAATAAACTAAACTTGTTTATTTTAGTTTAAATATCCTATTTTATGAAGTTACAGAAAATCTTTACTATTTCATTAATTAATTACTCTCTCCCCTACTTATCTAAATTGGGCAAGTATATTTAATATTCTGAATATTCTTTAATTTGTACAATTTTTATATTTTTATAATTTCCCCTAGTCCTTCCTAGGTGAGATATTGCCGGAAATATTCTTCCCTGGGAGAAGGCATTAATTCTGGACAAGGGCTGAGAATTTGGTTTGGCCCAGAAGAAAAACTGTTTTTGAGAAAAGATAAACTAGTGGAGCTTTTGATAATCATAAAGGCTGATATGAAATATTAGAATCAGAAGAATCCCCAAATACACAGCCAGATTTCTCTATGAGAAATATGCTGGTATCTAGCTCTTTAAGTAGGAAATGGTGATAGTGAAACGTCCTGAAGTCTTAAGAGTGTTTAAGAGATGAAGCTCATTAAAAGTAAGAGTATCTGTCTCAAACACAAGACCATTTCATACATGCTGAGTCTCTGGGGACGAGATTAAAGATCAAAATGTCAAAACATTGAAATAACAGATCTGAGCCTCCCTCATTCTCTCAGGCCTGAGAAGACAAATAATGCTATACTCTCAAACAAAAGGTTGGTAGTTCCACATGAGAAGAATCAAAGTTACAATGACTTTACAAAATTGTAACCCTCTGATGCAACAAAATTCCCTGTAGTAATCAGCTGCTTACTCTTATTGAAAAAGCAAAATAGAATCCCTCTGTGATAAAAAAAATATATATATTATAACTACTTTACCTCCATAGTCTCATCATATGAAATTCCAGGCGTATAATGTTTTATTTTATTTTATGTTTTTAAATAAACATAAAATGTATGTAAAAAGGCAGGAAAATGTAACCAACTTCACAGGGAAAAATGATAAACAAAAAAAGAAGCATACCACCAATTCATCAGATAATGTAAACATCATGACATAATTTTAAAATAGGTATGACTGAAAAAAAAACTTTAAAATACAGAATGCTATGGGCCAAAATGCATAAAAAGAAGATAATGTCAAATGAAAACTTCAGCATATAAAATAATTTAACGGACCATCTAGAACTGAAAAATACAATATCTGAAATTAACTCCTTGGATAGAATTTTACAATACTGTATTATAAAATTCAAAATTATTACTAGAAAAATTTCCCAAATAAAGCATAAAACAAACAAACAAAAAAGCTGGGGAGAACAACATGATAAACACATGCTGCTCAGTTAAAATTTCCTTTCCAGAAGGAGAAGTTAAAAATACACAATGTTTGAAGTCAATGAAGGACTGAAAATTTCTAAAACTGAAGAAAAATATTAACCACCAGATTCAAGAAGTTTGGAAAAACTACACAGATTAAAATTGCATATAAATCACACATAAGCACATCATATTCAAACTGCCAAAAAAACCCAGAAAATCTTAAAAGCAGATAAAAAAGTTATAATTGAAGAAAAAAAGAAGAGCCTGATTTTTAAAAACTTTTTTTACATTTACTTAAATTTACATTTTAATAGAAATACATTCAAACTTTATATACTTTAAATAAAATTTAAATGTTTTAATCTTTCATTTCACTGGTGTCAATAAAACATTTGATAACTTGAAAATTTTAGTAGGCTGAGTGGCGACTCCAAATATGTCAGGTCTTATTCTGTTAGGAAAAGTCTTCTTGCATTTGTAGATGCAAAGAAGTTAAAAACTTTTTTTTAAAATTTAGATTGTACTATGTGATTTTTAAACATGTAAAACCAGATTTTATATATGTGTGTGTGTATATGTATATATGTATGTATACACACACACACATATATATATGTACAAAGAAAGATAAATAGATAAATACGGCAAAGCATTACTTACATGCAGAACCTAAAAAAGCCAAATTCATAGAAACAGAATAAAAAAGTGGTTGTCAGAGGCTGGGGGAAGGGGCTGTATGGAAAACGGAGAGCTTGGCTTTAAGGGCACAAACTTTCAGCTATAAGATAAATAAGATTGAGGATCTAATGTATAAGGTGGAGACTATTGTCAATAACATTTTTCATATAATTCAAATTTGGTAACAGAGTAGAATTTATGTGTTCTCACCTTAAATACAGAAGTTAAATACTTGAGGTGATGAATGTTAATTAACTATATGAGAGAAATTCTTTCCCAATGTATATGTATATCAAACCATTACAATATACATTTTAAATATTTTATTATTGTATTTGTTGATTATATTTCAAAAAGCTTAAAAAGTAAATAGAAAAGCTATACAAGTAAACTATTAGAATAAATATATGGTTTGGGGATAATTATTACATATATTATCAATGTACAACAAATAAACTGTTTTTATATATTAAGAACAGATAAAAAGAAAATTAATTTTAAATATATCTTTACACTAGCACTGAAAATTACTATATACCTAGTAATTAATTTAATAAAATAACTTCAAGCCATTTACGTTGTAAGTTCTCTAAAATATTGAAGAGATAAATATTAAAAAAAAAATAAATGAATAGGTACCCCTGTGGTGAAGATATCTAGTCTCTAAATTTATCTGTAAAATCAATGGATTTCCAATCAAAACTTAGCTTGTGTTTTGGAAATCAACACGCTAAATTTAAGGTTTATATGAGAATGCAAATAACTTGAAATGGCATAGATTTTATATTGAAAATAAATAAATTTGACAACACCAAATTTTAAAATGTGCTCTAAAGCTACAGTAATTAAGACAGTGGAATGACAGTAAAAGGATAGAATAATGAACCAATTAAATGAAATAGAGAATACATAAATATCAATAATTAAAAATTCACTTGATTTATGGTAAAAATGTCACTGCGATTTAGTGGGGGAATATATAGTTTTTCTAATATATAGTTTTTTCTAACTGGAAAAAAGTTGAATATATTTATGACAAATAGTGAACCATAACCTCTACCTCATACCATATAAATAAATGAAGTTGACATGGACCACAGATCTTAATGTGAAAGGTAAAATGCTAAAACAGCTAGAAGAAAACATGAATACTTTCTGAGCTTTGAGGACACATTAATTTCTGAAACAGACCACGAAATTAACTAAACATAAAAAAAGATTTATAGAGAGGGTTTCATTAAAATTAAGAACATCTGTTTACCATATGGCATCATTTAGTACATGAAAAGTCAAGCCAAACATTGGGAGAAGAAGTGGGGAAGGTGAGAGGTAGATAAGGATAAAGGGGGTCAAATATATAGTAATTGAAGATTTGACTTTGGGTGGTAAACACACAATGTAATAATACAGATAATGTATTATTGAATTGTACACTTGAAATCTATATGATTTTATTAACCAATGTCACCTCAATAAATTTAATTAAAAATTATCACAAAAAATTTAAAAATTAAAAAAAAATTAATCAATACAACCAAATGCTGAAAAATATAAGAAAAAGATAATATCAATACAAATATTTGGCAAAAGTCTAAAATTAATAAATACAAAGAATTATTAAACATCATAAAAGACAATAAGGATATTGGGCAAAATATATAAAGGAAATCCTTCTCAAAAGAGGATAGTGGCTACCACATGAAAAAGTGTACGACATAATTAAGGAAATGCAAATTAAAACCAAAATAAGATTGAAATTCACCTATTTTAGAATGGCTTTAATGAAAAAGACTCATATATACTATCAAGTGTGGGCAAAGATAAAGCAAAGGGAACTCTCATCCATTGAGTATACATTGATATAACTATTTTGAAATCTGTTTCACAGTACCCATTTGCTCTTAACATATGTCGACCCTATGATCCTACATTTCCATTATTTAATAAAATATTTAAGGAAAATGAGATTTTAAGTCTACAGTATACATACAAAAAATGTTCAGAGCAGATTTGTTCATAAAAGAAAACCCAAATGGAAACAATCGAGACGCCAATCAACAGTAGAAAGTTAAAGTGTAGTATAGCTATGCAATGTACTATTACGCATTAACAGAAAGAACTACTGATATAAAAGGATAAACCTCACAAATAAAATGTTAAATTATAGAAACCAGACACAAAAGTATATTTATCGTGTGTGTGTGTGTGTGTGTGTGTGTGTGTATATATATACATATGCACATACATGTATATAGGCATATATATTCAAGCACAACAAATTCATTGTCCAAGGTGTCAGAGCAATTATCTCTGAACAGATAGAAAGGATATATTGATTGGGGAGGACATCCGAGTGTTGCATATGTTCTAAAATCTTGTCCTAGGTTGTAGTTAATTGGTGATAGAAATATATAAAAATTTGTCTTTACACTTAAGACATGTACTGTACTATCTGTATGTTATACATCAGTGCCAAGGTTATAAAAAGAGAGAAAAATGAAATTTACAGAGGTTATGAAATCAGTTTAAATTCACACTGCATACAGTTGGCACAGCTTAGCTGCCACACCAGGTCAGTCAGTCTTCAAAATTCACATTTTTTACATTCATTCTTCCCATACAGACTCTTCAAGACCACTGATCTCTTTTTCCTTTTTCTCCTTTCAGAACCTAATATAACGATTATTTGAGGCTTCAAATGAAAGGTATAGCCAGTGAAATGATAGTGAATATGATTTATAGTTCTTAATAGCTTCTATTTTAAAAGCTATTAAAAGTTTTTCCTAAAGGGATTGCATGCATAGCCTTTCACCTGGAAATACCTAATGACACTGATCATATTGAGAATACTAACTCGATTTTTT